>NW_026694755.1:0-114089 GCF_021218885.2 Marmota monax
GCCACAAGCTCCCTTTAGCCCACGCAGGGCACCAGGGTGCCACACGCTGTCCATGCCACTTCCCAGGAGTCTACGGCTATTTCAAAATAAGAGCGCAGGCTGCGGGGGGTTCGTCTGCTTTTTGTTTTGACCATATGCTACGGGGCCCAGCCAGTGTCCGCTCCCTCCCCCCATGGACTCCACGGAAGCCAGGTCTGCCGTCCTGTCCCTTCCGGGAAGGCAGGAAGAAATGCAGGGGGAGCCCCACAGCTCCGGGTCCTGCGTTTGCAAGTGTCCAGGAGAGAGGGCCAGGGGGCGTCTTACAGAGAAGAGGACCGAGGTAAAGAGAGGGGCGGGCAGCAGGCCAGGGGCATGGTGCCCACTGTGGGGTGGCCTGGCCTGAGGTGAGGAGGAGCTGGGCACTAAAGTGGCCCCTGAAAGGGAGGCGGGGTTTGTGGGAAGTCCAGGGGCACCTGGCCCTGGCCAGTTAGAGGACGTGAGTCAAAGAAGGGCCTTCTCCAGAAGGGCAGGAGCTAGAGCCCCGGGGAGGTGACCTGGGTCTGCAGCACGCCCAGGCAGGGGGTTAAGGACCAGCTGCGAGTGGGGGACGGAGGGAGAGGGGGAAGGACGCAAGCTCGCCCCCCAGAGGGATGGCAGTGGGCCCGGGCCTTTCCGGCCCCAGAGGTTCTAGAACAGGCTCTGCAAGCCACAGCCAGGGAGGAACCCGCTCGGCCAATTTCCCAACAGTGCATCATGGACACTTTCACGGCCACCTGTGCCCTTACTGCCCACGGCCACTTGCACGCTACAGCAGCAGAGCTGAGCCCTGCAGCAGAGGCCGACGGACGCACAACACCTACGCCATCGCAGCCCGGCCCCTCGCAGGAATGCCTGCAGCCCCGGGTCCAGGACACCCGCCCGGCCCGCTCTGACCTCCTGCGAAGACAGAGAGAAGGGCTCTCTAACGGGGTGGGAGGGCACCCAGCATCCCCCAGGGAGAGAGGAGCCAGGTGGTGACCCTCCGTCCTCGCCCCAGGAAGGCATCAGCAGTACAGCCAGGTGGACAGGGTGGACCTCGGGCAGCCCTCACCAGCCGAGCCCCCTGCACTGTTTACCTGACCTACAGCTGTCTTTTCAAAAGAGGGGCAGTGCCTCCAAGAGTTGGGACTTTCCTCATGCGACTCAGGACAGGAAACCCAAACTCAGAAAATTCCAGAGAAAAGGTAAAAAAAAAAATGCAGTGCTGGCAGCTGGAAGAACCCTTCTAAGACAAAAGCAAAGGCAGGGAGAAACTCTAGTCTACAGTGGACTGCCCAGCGGCCATCGAGGGCGACTGGTCAAGTCTCCCCACACCAAGCCTTCCTGGGCCTGGGTCTGCGGCCCATCCCTGGAGCCTGTGCAAACCCAGTGTCCAAGTCCACGTCCCCGTGCCCGCGGCCCTCTCCTCCGCAAGGTCCGGACACCACAGCGGGTTTGAGACCAGCTGTCCTGCTGTGCTTGGGGAGGGGGTGACAACTGACAATCCCAGTTTGTAACGCACACTCCCCTGCCCTCAGCTCTCGTGAGTGAACACACCCAGCACTGTCCCGCCAACATGGCGAAGCATCCCGTCCTGCTGGGGTTGAGAGGCTAAACCCGTGGTCAGGCCTTCCCCAGCGCGGGCCCAGCCACTGCTTGCCTGGGGCCGACTGACAGTGCTTCACCTTAAGTCGGATGGACTCCATTCATGAAATTCTGAACCAAGGGGCAACCCAGCCCTGCGAGCCAGAGTGGAGGGTCCTCCATTCCCTGCCTGCCTGTGCAGGCCCTGGGGCCGCCGAGACGGACGAGACCATCCCGGCCCTCAGTGACCATGGTAGGACTGGGGGACCATGACACAGCCCAGACAGGACAATAATGACAGAGGATGGCACGTCCTGGTGAGCTGTGCACAGGGCCCAGAGAATGGACAGGGCTCAGGAGCAGCTCCTCCAAGGCGGTGGCATTACGACAGAGGTCCGTTGGCACAGGGGACTCTGGGTAGCAATGGTGGTCAGCAGCAGGGCAAGGTGGGGGTCTGATACCCTCCACGGCAGGGCGCACCAGGCCCAGGACTTCGCAATCAGGGTGGGCGAGCCCTCTTGCTACTTGGTAGAAGAACCAGCAGGCCCTGGAAGAGGCTGAGAGAAGCACAGCCGTCGTTTCCAGCCCGGACCCAGGGAGCCACAGACTGCTGCCGCAGGAGGAGGGGACCCAGAAGGGCCTGCAGCAGGGCGCCCACCCCTTCCTGCCAGCCTCTGCCGGCGCCCTGAGGCCCCAAGGAGGCTGCTTGAGGGTGTGGGGGCAGGAGGCACGAGCAGGCCGGTGAGCCCAGCGGGCAGCGGCTGCCGTCCTGGCCGGCCTCAGCCTCCTGCATCCCTGGGAGCTTTGCTTCAAAGCAGCCGGCAGAGGACAGGCACCCTGTAAATTTAGCAGCGTGCAGACTGGCTGCTTTTGGTATTCATCTTAGCGCTCGGGGAGGCAGGAGTCCGCTCACACCATCACATCGCAGCCCACGCAGGCGCCTGCAGGAGAGAGCACCTTTCCCAAAAGGAAAAAGGCCTCTGAGGCCAGGTCCCAGCGCCAGCCTGGGACGCCTCCCCCGGACCCTCCCCTTCTCACATTCGGCTAAAAATAAAGCCCCTTCTGGCAGCACACACACCCAGTCTCCCAGAACATAAGCTCCCGGGAGTCTGGAAAAGGGAACAGCTCTACCTCTCATCCAGCCAGATGGGTTCCTGAGAGTCTGTGTCCAGCCAGTCTTTGTAAATCCAATCCTGCTCTCGGTGATCCGCCTCGTCTCCGAGCGACAGGCCGCCGGCCAGCTCCTCCACTCCAGAGGCTCCTCAGCAGGCCTCAGCCGCTCCTGCGCCCGAGGAGGCTGCTCCATCAGAGGGTCCTCCTGTGATTTGATGACTCATGCCCACGTTCTGCTGTGTCAGGGCTCAGGTTCGCACAAAGTGGGGCAGACCTGAATACAAAGGGCCCCAGGCTGGGTTGGGGTTTCTTTTCGGCCTCTGTTTAGTATCTTTGAGGCCGGCAGCCCCAGAATCACTCTGGTACCTCTCACCTGACCCCCCAGTATGGCCCACAGGCACTGGAGCAGATGAGGCCGCGTGGAATAGACCAGAACGCGAGTCTGAGGGAGGAGGACAGGAGCGAGGCTCTCTTCTGTGGACCTCTTGTCCCAGCAGGGTCCTAAAGGCAGAGTGGGGCTGGCCCGAAGCAGAGTCCCTCTGGAGGCAGGGACTGCACGGCCTGGGCAGCGTGGGGTGGGTTGCAGCCGGGCCCACGGAGAGATGTGCGCTGTGGGAGGATGGTCTGGGGGAGGCCGGAGGAGGAGGCTGCAGCCAGGGAGGCCAACAGGACCACCACGGGGAGGGTGGGGGACCTGCCCCAGGTCCTTGTCGGGGACCCAGGCCTTCAGGAGGCACCGAAGCTGCCGCCCAGAGCTCACTGTCTAGGAAAGGCCCTCCCGGGACCCTTGTCCTGCTCTCCGCTCGATAACATTGGAAACCAGGTATCAGGCCAGAGGCGCAGCCTCAGAGCCCCTGCACGGGACACAAGGCAGGGACCTGCCCCGCTCAGTGGCTTTATCAGGAGACTATTAAACACGGGCACACATGTGTGTCACGAAAAGGGGTGGCTCCTACTGAAAGAGCCCACGGCAGTCTGGTATTGATGTCCTTGGAACTCAGAAGGTCCTCAGGGGATCCCTGGTTTACACAGAGCAGGGTCCCCCGACTTCCCTCCAAGGGAGGGGAGCCCAGGGATCCTTGCTCAACCCTGCCCTGTTTCAAGCCACAGGCAAGGTACTTCCCTCTTTATTCTATTTAATGATCTCATCACTGGGAAATCGGTTCTAGAGAAGAAAGCTAGGCCTCGGAGAGGTTTCTAAGCACCAGCTGTTGGCACCTGGGGTTTGAACCCAACCACGCTATTTCCACTCGGCTAGGAAGCCTCCATCCAATCTCCCTTGTAGGATAGGCCCAGGGCCCGGCAGGCCCAGTGGGACCCAAGGCCACGCCCCCCTCCCAGGGAAACTGCCCCTCCCCTGCAGAAATCCTCCCAAGGCCACGCCCACATTGTGCTGGCCCCTCCCCTGCCACGCCCACCCCTTGCCACCCCACCCACTGGCCCTCAGAGGTAGAAGGGTGGACACGCCTTGCTCCTATGTGTGAGCACAGGCCAGCTTGCTTCTGCGGTCAGGGTGGTCCCTCTGGGTTCCCACGAGTCTGGCTCCCCCCTGCCTGGGTGTGGGGGACTTTCTGAAAAGCTCCCACCACTTCAACAATAACCAAAGCCAGCGATGGTCCTGCCCAGCCGGGGCACTCGGGAGCATTCAGTGTGCCCCCGCCAAGACCCCAGTGGCCCCTGGCCGCCTGGCAGCACAGGAGGGGTGGCCCGACTATCTCTGGTCAGGGAGTTCAGGCCGCCCCTGGCAAGATCTGCGGTTCTAATTTTTTCCTTATTATAATCGTTATACATATTCACTGCACAAAATTTAGAAACTACACATATGCAAAAAGAAGAAAATAAAAATAACCCATAATCCCACTAACCCGAAATAACTCCTGTTAACATTTTGAGCATATATACACTCCCAGACTTCCCTATGCATAGAATATGTATTTTTGGTACTAAGTGGGATCATACTGTACATACCATTTTGTAATGTCTTTTCCATTTAACTATATACCATACCAAATCATTAAGTATTCTTTTACAATGTCATTTTTTTAATGACTGAATTAGCCAAAGGATACTAAAAGGACAGCTAAGGACAGTTGAGGACAATTTTACAACACAGGAAATTTCAACTAAGCATTAAATATAAAAATGCCCTTTGGAAACAAACTCCGTTTCTCTCTTTAGTACAAATTCTACAATCTCAAAAAAAAAAACAAAAAAAAACACGTGATCTGACTTGAGGACATGTCACTCTAAAGAGAGCTGGCTGCCCGTGGCTGGTGGCCTCTTCAGAGGGGGATGGCTGACTGCTCCAGGGGGCTGACCTTCCCTCCCTACTGGAACTTGTATAAGATATTTTCAAGGCTTTAAGACTGAGTGGCCTCAACAGCCAGCCATTCCCTATGAGAGACCATGAGCCGCACCCAGGGAGGCCGGGTGGTGAATCCAAGGAGGGTCCCTGAGGCTCACACCAGCTCTGCTGAGGGGGAGGCGGCATGTCCCTCAGCTCGGCTGGGCTCTGCCAGGGGCCATTCCACACTGCTGGCCCCTGAAGCCTGGTTGGAAACCAAGAACCGAGAGTGAATGGCCAGAGTCCAGCCAGCCCCTAGACCCACGAGACTCGGAGGCAGTGTCCCTGGAAGAAGAAATCTGTGCTTAGAGAACGGCACCCTGCCAGGCATCTGATCTTTCCCGTCTATTCAACTTTACTTTCTCCCTGTGCTTTAGTGAAGGGACAACCTGCCGAGGCCAGAGACACAGGAGGACCCTGGCCCACACAGAATTCAGCTTGCCAGGTGCCTGGAGGCCAGACCCAGGGAGACAGCCGTCAGGGCCCCAGCTTGGGGCATGCTCTGGGGCCCTGGGCCTCGGGGACTGTGTATAGGCACACGGACCACAGTGATGCCCCTGCATCTGCTAAACTGCTCTTGGCTGCCAACAGCAGAGCCAGGTCAACTGACCGAAACTGTGAGCAAGTGTCACATGGGGCCGCCTCCAGCACCTCTCTGTGCCACCAGGACACAGGCTCTGCCCCTGCCTGCTCTGCCGCCACCCCTGTGTGTTTGCCTCACCCTCGGGCCCGGCAGCAGGCTCACAGCCAAGCCCTGGGCCCCTCAGAAGCCAAGAACTGGCCACGGGAGCTGAGCCTACCTTCCCCTCCCCTGGAAGATGCTCTTTTGTCTCAGTGGCCAGTCGGTCACCACGTGCTCCTGGAGCCCTCCCGGCAGAGCTCTTCCCACCTGGCCTCTGGAGAGCACCGCAGGGAGGCAGCTGCCTTCAGCCTGACTGTTCCTTCACTCTTGTCTCCGTCACCCAATCGAGTCACCCCAAATGTGCCAGGCCTCAGGTAACCCAGAGCACGAAACGTGGCCCAGCTGCTGCCCCTGGGTTCCCTGGGCGCACAGATCACCTGCTGGGCCACAGAGCAGGACAGGAAGGCCAGTCCCTGAAGACATAGTGCCCACTGCAGTCAGTCAGGGTGGCCTTGCGTGTCGGGGACAACCATCCTCACTCTGGGAAGCCTGTGGTGCTGGCCGTTTGCATCTCTGACCACACAGCCTGCGGCTCACTCCATGGAACAAGATGCCTGGGTCCCCGAGGAGAGAGAGGGGAGGGACCCGGGATGGCCCCTGCTCCCTCGATCCCAACCGGCTGCTGGAAAGGGGGCTGGTTCTCCCCACAGGGGCCACTCAGCCACCTCTGCACCCTGACCATGGCCAGCAGCCGCTGAGGTCCACCTCCACAGGGTTCTCTCTCCACACTTCCACTCATGGCCAGAATTTAGCTGGCCTCAAGGGGGGGTGGAGAGGGCATTGCTGGCCCCTGGTCAGGCGGGGTGCCCTGGATGTCCCATTATTCTAATCACTCTCAAGGACCCCATCTTGCTCCACATAGGCCTGGCTGTGGGTCCAGGAAACTACCCCCGCAGGAGCCCGAGTGTCCTCCACACCCGCCAACAGGCCCTGCTCAGTTACAGCTTAACACCCGGCTACCTCGACACAGCCCTGACCAAGGTGACAGACGAGGAACAAGAACCCTCTCCCTGACCCGCGGGCCCCGGGAAGCTCAGGCTTCTCCTGTTGAGTGAGGCACTGGAGAACCTAACGGAACCAGTCGTCCGTGTCTGCCGTCCCCACCCGGCTTAGCTCTGAAGGGCCCAGAAGGTCAGCTGGCCTGCCACCCGGCTAATGAATTGCCACGAACTCGGGGGCTTGAAGCACCCAGATTTATCCTGTAGAGTTCGGAGGCCAGAGTCTGGGGTTGCCGCCCCCCCCCCCCCGAGGTTCTCAGGGGACTCTCTGTCCTGCTCAGCTTCGGCGGTGTCCTCCACTGTGGCTGTGCTCCTCCCGGCTCTGCCTCTGTCACCATGTGGCCTCCTCCCCTGCGGTGCCTGTGTCCCTTCTTACCAGGGCAGCGGTCTTGGGATTGAGGTCACCCTAATCCAGGATGACCTCATCTTTATTATACCTGCAAAGGCCACTTTCCCTCGGGGGTTCAGACTTAGACAGGTGGGGACACAAGATGGCCCACGACAGCAGGCCCCACTGGAGTGGGGGACAGGGTCCTCACTCCTCCTGAGCCTTGCTGAACACTGGCCTCCCTCAGACGGACTCAAGCCCCGTCTCCCTGGAACCTCCGCCATGGGTCCTGTCTCGGCCTCTTCCTAGGAAGGGCCGTCTACCCTCCGTCACAGGCAAGCGTCTCGACAGGCTGCCGGCACCCGCCACTCCCAGTTCTAGCGACGACCTCCTGTGGCTTTGAGTGCCTCCCACCAGTTATGCCTCGCAGGGTGGCCTTGCTGAGTGGGTGGGCTCGGGACTAGACCCTTCCCTTCCGTCCCCGCTTCCCCCTCCCTAGCAGCCCCTGGGCCACGGCCCTGCAGACTTCCAGAATGGATTCAGGGGAGGCGCAGATGACCCCAGTCAGAGCAGGATAGCCTCCATGCCCCCTGCCTGTCTCCCAAGGACCAGTTGCCTGCCCTGGACCCAAGATAATAAAAGTGGCTCACCCAGGGCAGCCCTAACTGGTGCTCTCAAGCCACATACCTTTCCTTCAAATCCAGGAATTTCAGGATGAGATCAGCAGGTGAAAGATACTCATGTGGGGTTGGGACATCTATGAGACCCTATAGGATGTACCTATGGGAAATCTCATGAGACCCTAAAGGCCACTTTTACAAGAAAGCTGAGGTCTAAACCCAGAGATCAGGTGATGGTCTGATCACACTGCTCCAGAAGCAAACCCAACACTGAGAAATATTCAAAGCCTGAGTATGCCCATATGTAAAGAGTACCCTGAAATTAATAAGAAGACTCCATGGAAAGAATATGACTAATGGGGCTGGGGTTGTGGCTCAGTGGTAGAGCACTTGCCTAGCATGCCCGAGACCCTGGGTTCGATCCTCAGCACCACATAAAAATAAATAAAATAAAGGTATTGTGTCCATCTACAACTAAAAAAAGAAATATTTTAATAAAAGAAGAATATGATTCAATTCACAAAAGTAGAAACACAAATGGCCAAGAAACAACGTAAGACTCAGCCCTCCTAGAGTTAGAAAAATGCAAGTTAAAACGAGCTATTTTGTATACTTTTACCTGAAAAACAATTATAAGAAATAATAGCTAGGGGCTGGAGCTGTGGTTCAGAGGTAGAGCACTCGCCTAGCATGCGTGAGGCACTCGGTTCAATCCTCAGCACCACATAAAAGTTAAACAAAGGTATTGTGTCCACCTACAACTAAAAAATAAATATTTTTTAAAAAGAAATAATAGCTAATGTAGGTATAAGTGTAGGATAAATGGTCCCCACATATTAGTGTGAGAGACCTGTAAATACTTTGGACCTTTTGTAAAGTAATATATACGTACTTTTGCCCCAGTGGGCCTACTTTCGGGATTTTCCCCAAGAAAGCTAAGAGTCTCGGGCAAAGCTGTTGTGGGCAGGGGGGACACAGACTTGGGCTTTAGAAGAGGTCCTCCACTGAAGGGCGGATTTGAAGAGGGGAGAGGCAGTTCTCCTCTCTGGGAACTAATACGATGAAGAAGTCATGACTTTCATAACTGATGCAGCGGAATCTGTCAGTGGCTCAGGGAGAGATTCCAAAGGGAAGGCCTCTGCTCCTGCTGCTGTTGCAAGGAAGGTGACCAGCAAGACGTGGATCTCAGTAAAACAACAGGTTGTTTGTTTTGTCTCTCATTAGTGGCTGTCCCGTGCAATCTTGGGGACACACCAACACACGGAACTCTCTGTCATCCATCTGAAATCCAGACGCACTGGGCCCCCTGGTTGGATCCGGCAGCTCCGGTCCGAGGGCAGGAACAGGAAGGCTGCTCTCTGCAGCCCTGATTGGCACCTGTCACCTCCTGCTCTTCACGAGGGTGTACCCAGGATGGTCCCCCTTTCTCCTGGGGATCACGTGCAGACTGGGGGGTTGTCATTCACCACTCCGGGAGGACACCCCTGGGCCTGGGCTGAGCACTTCCGCGACAACAGGGTCCGGCATGGCTCCTATGTGAGAGTTGGGCTGCCTCGCCAGCTCCTCCTGCTGGAGCCCCACAAGAGGATCCGGAGCTTTCTGAAGCTGTCAGAGCCGGAGCATGCCCAGCGCGTGGAAGGCGGTCAGCAAGCAAGGCCCAGGTGCAAGGGAGGAAGGCGGGGCTGCCGTGTCAGGCACGTGCAGCCCAGGGCCTCCTGTGGGGCGGAGCCACCCCACTTCTGAGATTGTCCACATCTCACCACTTTCCCTGCCTGCCAGGTGTCCCTCTGCCCTCTTCCCACGCAGCACACCAGCCCCATGCAGAATGCCTGAGCCGCTGCTTCCAGGGGACTGCCTGCAGCTCCCATGAAATCCTACAGTCAAGGTGGGCAGGCGCTGGCTGGAAGGGAGCCCCACTCCTGCCCCGGGCCTGGCCGACGCAGGCAGATCTCAGGCTGCTCAGCTTTTGCACCTTGGTATTCCCATCTCCAGGAGCACAGATCAGGTGGCATGTCCTTCAAGGACTTTCTAAGCCTTTCTGAGACTTTAGGGTCAGCCGTGTCCCCGGCCCTCCTAGTCCAGCACAGGCCGTTGGAGTCTACTTCAGTCCTCTTTGGACTGAGACAGGGCATGTGTGGACTGGCCAGGAGAAAGTTCTCCCCGGTGTCTCCCGGCCAAGCCCACAGCGTTGCAGGCCCAGGCCCCTCCCCTGGAATTGCTCCTTAACCCACAGCCTGTTGAGTGGTGGAAGCCACAGACAAGACATTAGCATTACAACCCACACTGATCTTTGTCAATTACGCTCCAGTGTTTGAGCCCTAACCAGCTTTAAATTGAATCAGGACGAAATCAGCAGAATAAAAAGAACCCAAGCCACAGCCTTTCAATTCCAGCACTGGAAAAAAAAAAAAAAGTTATACATTTCATAATGGCCTTCTACCCCATAATGAACAGGAAAAATAAATTAGATTCCAAGCTAAGGGTGTATTTATGCAATTTCATTATGTGCCCATGAGCAAGCCTGGTTTTCACCAAGATAAAAATGAGCTCTCAGAAACACTCGCACTAAATAAATGGAGTGATTTAACAGCTTAACGGGGAGCGTGGAAGAGGCACTGAAGGACAGTGTCAAAAATGGAAAAATAAAAATAAGAGAGGCTTTCAATGCGCCACCTGTGCCGTGCGCAAAAATGCCCACAGCAACCCAGCGGGCGCCGGGAGCGACGGCCTGTGCCCCTGCCAGCGCTCGCTCCAGGCTCCAGGTGAGCTGAAGCCAGGGACCTGAGGGAACATGGGCCTCCCACCCCGGGACTCCACGCATGGCCGAGCCACCGGGCCCTGTGCACAGGTCGGACCCCGGCTCCGTGGGGAGACCTCCGTCCTGCCGTGGGTCCCGGCAGCCCCTCTCTCCCCCTGTGACCCTCTTTCTCCTGCTCCCTGGGTTCTCTGTCCTGCTTGTGTTTCAGGGACACCTGACATTGATGACTCCAGCTTGGGGTGCAGAAGGGGTGCTTCCTCCCGTGACCACCAGGTGGGCAGCTCGCACAGGTTCTCCGCCGGGGCCCCACGCACCGGCCCCAGGCCTTGGCTTCAGTGTGTCTTGTTACAGAAGCCCAAGCCTGTTCTTGGGGCTCTCCGGCTCTCCGAGCAGGCTGGATTTTTTTTAATTTTTTTTTTTTTAATGCATTCTTATTATGCAGAGCTCCGAGACCTCCGTGTGAGAGGCGTTTTGTAAGCTCGGGGTGTTGTGAAGGTTGACACAATAATGGATTTATTTTTATTTTTTTAATGGGTATTTACAAAGCCAGAGGGTGTTTCCCGAAAACTCCAGGGGTGTCTAACTGGGACAAACCCAGAGACAGACAGCTTCGGGCCCTCTCCAGGGCAGCTGCTCCGCTTCCTGATGGCTTTTCCCGGATCACCCAGAGGCTCCCTGGTGCGGAACTTGGGAGCCAAGGAGAGGGGCGTGGTGGATGCTAGTCCTGGGGTACCTCAGGGCCACCCTGGGAGCTGAGCTTGGACCAGTTCCACCCAATAGGGCACACTGTACATATCTACTTGCCACCGGGGCGATTTAAGGTTTCCTAGTAATCGCTTTTTAAAAGGTTTTTAAAAAGTGAAACTAATTTAATAATTTCACTTAACCCAGTATATGAGAACTATTTCAGGTCAATAATCATCCATATAAGAAATCATCAACAGGGCCAGGCGCAGTGGTGCATGCCAGTAATCTCAGCAGCTCAGGAGGCTGAGGCAGGAGGATCACAAGTTCAAAGCCACTCTCAGCAACTTTGCAACTTGGTGAGACCCCGTCTCTAAACAAAATATAAAAAAGGGCTGGGGATGTGGCTCAGTGGTAAAGCTCCCCTGGGTTCAATCCCTGGGACCAAAAAAAAAAAAATTATTAACGGGACGTGTGTCTTTGTGTATGAAGTGAGACCCCACTAGCCTCTTGCACCTGCGGCCCTCGCCCCTCAGGCTGACCATGCTCAGCCACACAGTTGTCCTGCATGGCTGGTGGCCGCCACTCTGGCTGAGAAGGAACGGCCTCCTCGTGCCACGCTGTCTCCTGCAGAAGACAAACACCAGCCTACAGCTCATTGTCTGGCCACACACAACCTGGTGCATGTCAGCCAGTGAAGGAGAGGACACCAACCCCTGCCCACGTGCCTCTCCCCCTGGGAGGTGGCCGACTTTCAACGCCTCATAAGACCATCGTCAGAACCACCTCCCCACGCCTTGCTGAGCGTCTTCCCACACCAGGAGCCCACAGCGGCATCACAGTGCGTTCAGGAAGCAGCTCTGTGCAGCAGGTTCATTATCCCTGTCCTCCCCAGCAGGGGCTCAGGCCGCCCAAACCACGCAGCAAGCCCCGGGCCAACGAGCCCCGCGTGCCAACGCCCTGCTCCCCCAGGGGAGAGCCTCTCCTCCTGATGAAGAGGACCCCAGATTGGAGCTGGTGCTTGACGGCCCTTCACCTCACACTGGACGGCCTCTGCTCCTCCACACTGCACACCACGACCTTCTCCCTGATTAATACCCACTCCTGGACCAGCTCCCCCTGCTTCAGGGCCTCTGGGAAGAAGAAATAAACACAAGTTGATAATAAAAACCAACCCTTGAGGGTAAGCGGGGCCAGCCGAGGGAGCTCCCGAGTGCACACCGTCCCGGGTCTCAGGAAGAAGCCCATGATCTCATGGATGCAGATGGTGTTGGAGTCCACGCACAGTATGACAGCTGGCTACTGCCCAGTAAACATGCCGAGCTACGGATGGACCTGGGAAGACATGGCCAGCGTGGGCAGAGCAGGGCAGGGGAGGAAGCAGGGTGAGCCAGCACAGAAGCGTCCCCAGGCAGCTGGGGAACACAGCAGGCAGGGCAGCTGGCCAGCCGCTGAGACGTCCACAGCATAGAGTGTGCTGAAGACGCCGGGCAGAGGGGCTCAACACCCCACCCAGGGCCTCAGTGGCCCGTGCGGCGTGGGAGGTGGCGGTGAGGCTCATGGTGGCCAGAACAGACAGGGGCTCAGGATGCTGGTGAGGAAGCTGAGCACAGCCGGATCCTGGACCCCGCGCTGCTGGCCACTGTTGAGAGTCACCTGCTCAGGTCTCCCCTGACCACAGACGGAACCTCGAGATCTGGGCAACCCTTCAGGCTGCGAGGCTCGGGACAGCTGGGGCCTCGGCCCCTCATCCTGGGCAGCTCTGCGGTCACGTGCTGGCCGGGCTGGTGCAGGGAGGCTGGAGGGAATGTGGAGCACGGGGAAGACCGTCCCCTGGTTGCTGGGGAATTGATTGGGAGGAAGAATCGATAGACAGACAGGGTCTGAAGAGGAGGCCAGGGGAGGCAGGAGCAGAGATAACGGGTCCCCCTGAACGGCCTGGAGCGCCCCGCTCCTCCTGTGCGCACCCCGCCCGCACCCGTCCTCCTGCTGCCGACCCCGCCGTCCACGCCACCTGCCCCACTGTACCCGCCCCGCCACGCCACGCCACCCGGCAGGCTGCACCCGGCTGCTTTCCTCGAGGGCTGCGACCGGGCGTCAGGCTGCCCCCTCAGCCCCCGCCCCCCCTGGGCTTACATAACCAGGCCCGTCCTCACCCCCACCTTCTAGACACGGGGGCGTAACATCTGCTCATACTGTTCCTCTCCAAGAGAACACCTTCCCCCACACACCCGCACCCCAACTCAAACACTGTCACCCTCCCCCAAAGCAGCAAGGGACAAAAAAATAACATAAAATAAAAACACGCTACACCACCGCCCACCACCTCATTAAGCGGGGAAAAGTCTCCTACCAGTAAAACTCTTCCCTCTTCCCTCTTGTTCTGCAAAAACAATGCGGAACCCAGGGGAACCCAGGGGCAGGAGGACGGGAGGCAGTGGACGGCTGCCCTGCCTTTCATCTCTAGTGCTGAAAGCCTCCTGGATAGTTCTAATTTTTAATAAAAAGAAAGGAAGGGAGTCCACCGGAACCTCGTGCCGGCACTCCCGGGAAGAAGGCGCCGTCAGGCCCCTGTCCTGCCCCTCCTCTGCCCCTCATAGAACTATCCAGCAGAAAGGAAGGGGGTGCGGTTGGGCGTCTGAGTGGAGACCCCAGGACCAGCTCCTTGGAAAGCCCCCTAAGACGGGAGGACAGCAGACAGCCAGGCCCCAGCCCCAGCACCCCAGGGCCCAGAGGCAGGGCTCCCGGTCCAGCTCGGGCAGATGCCTGCTGCCCACCATCCAGCACCTGCCTTTCCTTCCAAACAGCTCCTGAAAACAGGGAAATCCTCATTCCTCCCCGGGGAGGCCTGACCCCCCTCCTAGCCTCCAGCCAAGCCTCCCAGGAACCCGCTCTGCCCCCTTCCTGCAAGATGTCTTCCAGCTGCCCTGCTCAGGTCCACCGCTGGCCACAGCCCAGTCCAGCTCGGCAATTCTGGTGTGGCCCACTGATGGGGCTCTTAGTGGGGCGTGGACGGGCTTGGAGGTCAAAGGTCGACAGTCCAGGGTGGGGTTGTTTGTGTCCACTGATAGAAGGGATGCAAAGGCCCATAGGTCCTCCCAGGAGGCTAACTGGACAGGTCGTTTGTGTCACACACACAGGTTCCCGACACAGTGCCACCACGCCGAGCAGAGGGCATAATGATGGGTTTAAAGCAAATCCTTTTTGAGGAGATGCAGAAGGTCAGAGCTGTAGTCTGGGTCCTGGGGGCTATCACCCTGGACCTACCTTCCCACATGTCACCACTGGCCAGCAAGAACCAGGTGGGCCGATCCAGGATGTCACAGGAGAGCCTGCCCCAAGGCAGCGCTGCCCACACGGAGGGCCCCTGTCCCGAGCCCCAGAGAGCAAGAGTGCTCGCAGGGCACCGGCTACATGTCCCTCCCCACGAATGGCCGCCCCCGTTCCACAAGTGGACAACTGAGGCCCAGACAGGGGGAGGGTCCTCACCAAGGCCCCGCGACTCCTGGGGTGTGGCCACACATGCACTCCAAGCCCCCATCTGCTCCCGTCCTGGGTTCCAGGCACCCCCAAGAGCAAGACTTGTCCAAACAGAGGCGAAGGGCGGCCTGCCCACAGCCTTCTAGCCCTCTGGCTGCCCCCACAGGACGTCCTTGGTCCCTCCACCTGCCAGAGCTCCCCGCTGTCCCCTCCTTGCTCACTCAGGGCTCAGTGGAAGGTGGGTGCAGGGACAGAGGCCTGCCAGGGAGACTGGCAGGGGACAGTGAGAGTATGGGGACCACGAAGACAGCCCCGGAGCAGAGGTCAAGGTCTTCCCAGCGACACCTGGGCCCCTCTCTTCCATTAACAGTGCTGCTCAGGGGAGGGACCAGCACAAGGGCCAGGGCTGGACCCCGTGCCCTGCTGGGGAGCCAAGTCCCCAACAAGCCCTCTTGTCCCCTCTGTCCTTGGAATAGGGGCTGGATCCACTTACAAACACAAACAGCGCCCCCCCCCCCGGCCACCCCACAGAGACAGAAAAGCTGTGCCTCACTTTGGAGAACATTCAGGCAGCGGGCAGAGGGAATCACGTCCTGTACATTCCACTGGGCCGCCGCCGTCCAGCACCCACTCCGAGTGACCAACAGAGGACGCCAGGGAGAGAGGACGAGGCTCCAGGGTGGAGCCAGATGACCAGCAGGAGAATTGAACATCCCAAAAGGTAGGGATGCTCCAGGCCTTAGGGACAGAACAGATGAAGTGTCCACTTTTTAAAAAGCCACTGTTCTGGGAAGACCACAGAAAAAAATGGTGGACACCGTCTTCCAGGGCAGAGCTCAGCACTCAGGACCCCCACTTGAGCCGTTCTCTGTTAGACTCCATCTTCAGAGCCCAGGCCAGGACAAAACGGGTTGGGGACAGGCCTCCCCCACCCAGGGCCAGATCACAACTGAGGATTAAGACCGTCGCACGCGGGACAGAGCAGAGGGTGAAAGGCACTGGCGCCAGGGAGACAGGGGTCAAAGGCCTCCCGTCCCTGTCCCAGGAGCATGAGGACAGGTTCTTCCGGGAGGCAGCCCTCTTCCACGGAGCCAGCTTGCTGACCAGCTAAAGGCAGGAATGAGGGAGCCTGTCAGGCCAGGAGAGCTGAATCAAGACAGGACCTGGGGACCCAGCACCAGGGCAGAAAGCCCCACCCACAAGTCCGCACACGCGTGGCAGGGAATGTGGCACATGCATGTCCAGCACCCAGCGCAGGCTGAGGGCAGGTGGAGCCCTCATTCCAGGGCTTATTTGATAAATGCTTATTAACATACCACTGCGTGCCATGAGCATTTGTGGAACGACCAAGTGGGTTGATGGACAGATGGAAGGATGGACAAATGGATAGATGAATGAATGCATGATGGATGTGGATGGGTGGAGGGTGTGGACGGTGGATATGAATGGGCAGGTAGATGGACAGGGGGATGGGTTGGTGGATAGATGGACGGAGAGCTCTGTTTACATAGAAGGAAACAAAGAGCTATCAGAACCAAGAGCACAGAGAATTTCACTTTGCAGTTCAAAGTCCTAAACCCCAACACCTGGATACTCTTGATCAGGGCTGCCCGGGTGAACTTTCTGTAAGGACAAGAATGTTCTATACCTGAACCATCCAATTTGGTGGCCACGAGCCCCATGAGGCTACTGAGCACCAAAATGTGATCTCTGTAACTAAACCTCTGAATATTTAATTGTGTTTATGAGCTTGTTTTGCTGTGCTGGGGATGGAACCCAGGGCCCCACGCAAGCTAGGCAAGCACTCTACCACTGAGCTCACCCCACCCCTAACTGTACTGGATGGTCATAACATGAGGTTAGTGGCTACCACACTGGACAGCACAGATTAAGAGTGTCTCAGCTCCCTGGGTGGCCGTGCATAACGTGGCTTTCCAAGGGCAGCTGGGAAAGATGCTGTGATGGGAAGATAACACCATCATGAGCAGGCGGCTCCTCCTTCCCGCAACCCCGAATTCTGCCACATAATAAAGGAATGTACAAAACCAGGAGCAAGAGGGAAATGCTTTTCAACTTTGGTGTGCATACAAAGCGCCCCAAATCTTTATTTAAAATGCAGATCCTGAGATGCAGCAGGTCTAACGTAGGAAGCAAACTGTGTTTCTAACAAGTCCTTGGGTGATGCTGAGGAGGCTGGGCGAGGGGGCGGGGGGATCCTGAATAATGTGTTTTGTAGGTTCCCATTCTAGGAAAAAAAAAAAAAAGATTTCCAGGTAGCAGTATGAGACAACCAGGAAGGCCAAGGTTAAGTACAGAGTGTTTGGCATATCAAAAGAAAGATCCAATCTTCAAAATTTGCAAACAGCTTCATGTATCAAGCTCTTACGACAGGGCTGCATGTTGTAGGAAATGCAAGGAGCTCTGAGCTGGTTTAGGATGTAAAACACATAAAACGTTAACAGTAAATAGCTTAAATGATCACTCAAATGTCACACCACAGCCAAGCCTTCCATGACCCCCCCAACCCTGCAGCCCTACCCCCTCAGAATACGGCAGCTGCATAGCTTGCCTCAAGAATGATCACCATCTAAGATCTAACATACTTCCCCTATTTACCTGGTTTCCCACCCAGAAGGCAAGCGCCACGTGGGTTGAGTTTTCTGTCCTGTGCCTGCTGCATCTCCCAGGCCTAGGGAGGACCTGGTGCGCAGAAGGCTCTCCAGGAATATTTGCTGAATAAGCAACTCTAAATCTCTGCTCCACTGGGGGTTGGTGCAGGGGTAGAAAATGTTCCTTAGGGGCTGTTGCAGTTCACATGTGGAATTTGCATTTTCCTTGTTAAGTTTACTCCTAGGTGTTTCATTTAATTTTTGATATTACAAATGGAAGCCATTTCTACCTTCAGAATGCTGTCACTGGATGGAGGCGGGGATGGATGGTAGAGACGGTGACAGATAAACAGAAAGTTGGATTACCTTATTCGTGGTAAGTTTTCATAGGTTGTCTGGAATTCTCCAAGTACACAATCATATCACCTACAAGAAGTTAATGCTTCCACCCCTTCCTTCCAATATCTATCTTTCTCTCTCTCTCGGCATTGGCCACTGCTTGGCTGATGGGCAACGGTAGTAGAAATGTGGTGGCCACTGTTGCTTCATTCTTGAATATTTCCACATGATGAAAAGGAATGTCTTGGGGATATGATTACATATAGGCATGTTAAGAAACTTCCCACCAACTCCTCCTGTGTTGAGCATTTATTAAAAAGAGATGTTGAATTTTGTCAAACGCCATTTTAGTATCAAAAACCATGACTCTCCCAATATTGATTAACGTGATGGACTATATAAGCAGACTTCCAATTCTTCCTGGAATCAGTCCCAGTGGACATAGGGTGCTATTACTTCAACATAATGCTTGGATCCTCTTTTACAATATTTTATTTAAAATTTTACATCAATATTCATAAGTGAGACCAGTCTGTCATTTTATTTTTATACGATCTTTGTCAAATTTTAAAAAACTCTTATTCTCACTTCATGAAAATCGTGTGGCTCTTTCTCTCCCTCTTCTGTGCTGTGGAGCAGTTTAATCAGCCCTGGGAGGACCTGCTCTTTACAGGTCTGTTTGAATCCCCCGTGAAGCATCGGACCTGGTTCCGCGTGGGAGTCGTCTAAGGACCCTTCCTCCGTGGCCATCGGTGGGTTCTGGTGAGTGCCACCTCCCGGGTCCCCTGGCTCTGCGCTCCGGCCTCCTCGTCCTCCCTGGTGGCATCAGCTGGAGGGTCTTGGTGGACCTCTGGGAGCCCCTGTTCGGGGCTCGTCCCCGTCCTTCTTAGCGGCTCACTCTTTGTCCTCCCAGCTTGGCTGGTGGCTCCCTTCAGGTGCCATCTTGTTCCTCCTCTAACTTTTTGAATCCTAAGCTCCGCTGGGCTGTTCCCACTCCCCCTCCTACTGGCCCTGGGCTCCGGCCAGGAGTCTTCCCAGCCGCGCTCAGCCAGGCTGGGGGAGCTGGCCTGGGGCTGGGGCTGTGGACACTGTGCCTGCTGGGACCGGCCTCTCAGAGCCAGGGGCGCCCCTGCTCAGCTCTGTCGGCCAGCACCTGAGGCAGTCTCACACTTAGAGGGGATTAGGTACAAATCTCTGGAGCGCCACGGAGGGAACAGTGACGTGAGGGTGACAGAGAATCCTCATAACTATGAAGGGAACACGTGGGTCTTCCCTCTGCCGGCCCCGTGTGAGGGCCTGGGTGAGTGTGGATCCTTTAGCCCTCAGGCCTGGGAGAGTGCTCCCCTCCTCCACGAGGCAGGAAAGCACAGCCCAGAGAGGCCAAGGGCTTCGGGGTCACAGGAGGACAATTGACAGGCTCAGCCGCTGATCCAAGGCTGGTGCCCTCACTAGATGCGGGGGAGCTAAATGGCACCATCACAAAAAGCAAAGGGGACGAGGCTGTGGGGGACAAAGACGGGCCACAGGCCGGCAGTGAGAGCCCAGATGGGGGCACCAGAGGTACCACCAGCTGAAGGACCCAAGCAAGCGTCCAGCTTCTCTGCACCGCAGGGGTTTTATCTCAGAACAGGGAGAACAACATCCATACCCCCAAGGCCTGTTGTAACAATGACATGGGAGCCAGGTATGAAACACCCAGCACTTGTGTGGACCATGGTAAGTAACTGGGCGCTGGTGGTGGAAGTGGTAATGATAGGGACGGGGGTAGTGCTTACGATGGTGGTGATCATGGTAATGGTGGTGGTTATGACGATGGTGATGCTGTGATGGTAGTGATGGTGGAGAGTATGATGGTGGTGATGATGTGGTAACAGTGATGATGTCGGTGATGGTAATGGTGAGAGCAGTGATGATAGTGGTGGTGAGGATAATGGTGGTGAGGGGGATGATGATGGTGGCGGTCATGGTGATAGTGATGTGATGATGGCAGTGATGGTGGTCGGGATGTGGTGGTAGTGATGATATTAGTGGTGATGATGATGGTGGTGATGATGGTGGTGGTAGTGATGGTGATAGCAATGGTAGTGACGGTGGTGGTAGTGATGGTGGTGATGGTGGTGGTAATGTGGTGATAGCAATGATGGTGATGTTGATGGTGGTGATGATGGTGGTGGTGATGTGGTGATAGCAATGGTGGTGATGGTGGTGATGGTGGTGGTGATGTGGTGATAGCAATGGTGGTGATGGTGGTGATGGTGGTGACAGTGATATCATTTCAAAACTCCAACTACCACAACGTCGGCAGAATCTAACATCTTAATAGTGAAAAACATCCCCATTAAGTGGATAAATTAATGTCTACAAAGTTGAAGGAACAGAGGCCATCAGATGCCAGAGAAAGGCTGAGACGCCCATGCACCGTCACTGCCGACAGACAAGGACCAGAGTGGGGCGGTTGGCTACGGGCCTCTCACCTGCAACCCGGCAGGCCAAGCTAAACTAGGTCTTCCAGGCCAAGCCGACCTCCAGTCCTCCCTGCGTCCCTCAGATGCCCTCTGAGTGCTCATGTGCCTGAGAATTCAAACCTCAAACACAGGCAGGAGGGCATCGGACACCGAGCCCAGCAGAACTCCCCTGTGGAGGGGGAGGAAGGAGCCACCAGCAGGGCCCACCCTGCTCAGCCGGCCGGGAGGGGAAGTCTGTGCTGGACTCAGAGGGGCAGGAAGGAGAAGGCTTGTGGAGAAAACAGAGGGGCAGTGCAGACTGATTTCAGCCAAAATGAGTGCCGGGAACAGGAGCTGTGGACATGTCAGGAGGGGGTGGAGGAGGAAATCAAGAACCAGACCAGACATGATAGCTAATGGCTACTTAAAAGACTCCTGCTAATTTAACATCTTTGTAAGTCATGAAAAAATATGAGCTAAAAAGAAAAGCAAATTGAAATATTTGAAAAGGAGGCAGAACCTACACACACTGGGAGCCTGGAGATGGACTTCCCCAGGGGACAGGGCAGGCAGGTCAGCCGGCGGGAGGTGGGGAGGGTGGGGCGGGGCCCGGCCCTCCTCCCAGTCACCCAGCCACAGCCAAGGCCAGGACCCCGCCTGGACCTCAGCTCACCTCCTCCCCTCCCCAGTGAGGAGGGGACCCAAGACCCAGCCACTCTCCCAACACCAAGCAGACACCACTGAACAGGGATGTCTCCACCCATATCCACGGCCACTGGGACCATGGAACATTCTAGAAGAGCCAGCATCTCAGGGGCTGCAGAGCCTGGGTGGAGAGGCAGCCAGGAACACACCGCCCCGGGGCTGACCACCAGCCCGTTGGCACGCAGGCCATCAAGTGGGCGGTCATTGGTGGAGCATCTGAGAAAGCGTCTGGAGGTTCCCTCTGCAGAACTGGACTGGGATAGCCCTGCATGGCCAATCAGATGAGGGGGCCCAAGAGCCACCAAGGGAGGCCGACGGTGGGCAGCAGGGAACGGGAGGTGGCTGGGGGCGTCCAGAAGGAGGGCCCTCGGGCCACTGCAAGCCCCAGTCTTGTTGGAAGTTGAGCTGACGATCTGGAAGGTGCCGAAGGGCGTCCGCTGCACGGCTTGCCAGACGGGGGAGGGACAGAGACGGCCACAGGGAAGGCGGTGCTCCGGGCACGTTGGAGAAAAATGGCCAATGCTGGAATCCAAGAGAAGGAGAAGCAGCGTCTGTGGAGGCCTCCCAAGCCAAGGAACCAGGGAAGGAGGCAGAGGCGGACAGGCTCCACGGCAGCCCTGACATGCCACAGGGAGTCACAGGGGGGTGGCACTGTCTGGGGACAAGGAGGACATCGCCTCAGAGGAAGTGGGAGCACAGGTGTCCACTGGGGAGGACATGCTCAATCCAAGGGGCCTTGGGAAGAGGATTGTGGGAAAATCAGAGGGCTCAGAGGAAGCCTGGTCACGTGGAGGGCGTGGGAGAACCTGGGTGTGCGTGGCACCCCTGACCTTGGCAAACCACCCCGACACAGGGCAGGGACCACGGGCCTGGGCACAGCGGGGAGGGCTCCTGTCTTGTGTTCCATTGTTGACTCTCTGCTGCCTAAAACAATGTCTCACACTTATTGGATGCTAAGTGGTTACCTGTAGGATAGATGAGTATGTGGATGGTGAATGTTGTGGGTGTGGGGTGGACGGGTGGATGGGCAGGTGGATGGATAGGTGTGTGAGTGGGTGGACAGATGGATAGGTGGCTGGATACGTGGATGGATAGGTAGATGGATAGGTAGATGGGTAGGTAGATGGGTGGCAAATGGTGGGTGGGTGGAGGGATGGAGGAACGGATGAGTGGAGAGACAGATGAGTGGACAGTCAATGATGGTTGGATGGATGGACAGAGAGGTGGGAGCTTCAGTGGACAGACAGATGGTACTTGGTAGATGGGTGAATGGATGGGTGGTGGGTGGATAAGCAGATACACGGATGGATGGATGGATGGATGGTCAATGGGGTGGGTAGATGGGTAGGTAGGTGGACAGATGGATGGTGAGGTCCCCCTGCTGCATCTTCAGCCATCTTAGAATACGGGTCCCAGTGACAGTCTCTCCCACCCCAGCCCCCAAGAGACCCAGTGAAGAAATCGGGGCTGAAAGGGCTGTTGGAGGGTCTCCGAGGCAGAAACCAGCACAGGGAGACGCGGGGGAGGTCTCCGGAGGCTGAGAAAGCCGGGGCTCCCTCTTGCGAGGAGGAAACAAGCCTGAACAGAGACAGTGGCAAACGGCAGAGCAGAGCGCTCACGTGCGGGGCCCTGCCTCCTCTCTCCACCTGCTCACTGACCCCCTGCCCAGCGGAGGGCCTGAGCAGACAGCCACTCTCTCCAGCCGAAGCCCTAGGACTGGCCAGAACAGGTACTCGAGAAGTGGTGACTACATCATGATATCTACAAGGGACAGCGAGCAGCTGATGAGCAGCTACTGCCCACCCCGCCCTGCTGCGTCCAGAAGCTCCAGGAGCAGACGCTCCGTGACACGGGCACGGCCACTCGGGCTCTAGGGCCCAAGCCTCAGGCTGTCGTCCAGCGCAACCCGCCACAACGCAGCCCGCAGGCCCAGACACTGGCCCACACTGAGCTCAGCATCTGAACTGACCCACACCAGCACCACTAGCGGCACCGGGGCCACAGACCCAGCACTGGACACAGAGGACGCGCCATGTCCTCTCAGTGCCTCAACTGCCCTAGCAGGTGGGAAGCAGAACGGATCCATTTACAAGTGTGGAAGGGAAGCCCCCAGGGGCGGACCGCCTCGCCCAGGACCACTGACCTGATGAGTGGTGAAGTCCGACTCCCAGACCTGGGCCGGGCTCCCCGCCAGGCGGCACGTCGCAGCTCCTGAATCCAGCGCCACCTTCAGGATGCCTCAAGACTCAGAGGAACGCAGCTTGGGCAGCGCAGTCATTCCAAAATAGGTGTCTCCAGATGCTTTAGGGCTCTGGGACATGGGCTTAGAGCCCCCTAAAATGGCTACCTGGAAAAGGGCCTTTTGCCCCTTTAAGAAGATCACCCCGTTGCCCCCTTGGGTCCTAAGCTCACCGTGGGGGTCAGGGCTGTCAGAAGTGAGCCAGGTAAGGAGCAGCCAGGACGGAGCCGGCCCAGACTGGCTGGGGCGAGTGGTGGCAGGGAAGTGGCACCGCAGGTCAGCCTGTGGCTCCAGATCTAGGCCCCTCTGTGCATCAGACACCCTTAGGTGGTGCACATGAGCAGAGACCCCTCACTATGGATTTAGGTGAACACACAGGGAGGGTCCCCAAACTCAGAAGACCCAGAGACTGGCTCACGAGGCCAACCTGAGACTCCAACCACGACAGTGCCACCCCTGGAGCTGGGGAGCACATGTGACAGTCAGTAACAGAGTCCCAGGGTGCCGGCGGCCCACAGGACACACCCCTGGCCAGCCCACGACACAGATGTCTTCACCCGCAGCCTGATGGAGACCTGCAGGACGTCCTCCTTCATCCCAGCCCCAGCCACAGGCCGGCAGCAGCCCCCAGGAGGCGGGGACCCCATCTCTGTCCACACCTGTGCCCTGCAGGACAGGTGGGAATGTTCAGCAAAGGTGCCATGGGAAGGGGCCACACACTGGCTCTGAGTCCCAGGGCCGGGCAGCAGCAAGAGAGCCGGGCAGAGGGCAGCACAGCTCTCGTCAGGGGGCCGAGCCAATCACTCCACCCCCAAAATGCAAGCTGGCAGCCACTCGGCAGCCACCAGGGCCACCGAGGGGCAGACCAATGAGTCTCTGTGACATGCATTAGCAAATTCATTAGTGAGACGAGCTCTCCCCCGAACAGCTGAGATGGTGTTGAACAGCCTTGTCGGACGCCGGTTGACTCCTTTTATCTATTTATCTATTCCCTCCTGCAGGAATCGGCACGGAGGCCACGGCCCCTGGGAACCAGAAGTGGGGAGCCCGAGCCCTGGCCCGATGGCGGGCATCCCCGACCTCGGAGGGCTGAGTACTCAGGGCCAGGCTTCCGACACCCCCCTTGAGCACTTGACTCTCCCCTTGTTTCTTCCTCTCCCCTTGAAGAATCAAGTGGGACGCCTGTTGGGTGGAGCTGGATGCTGGAGATTAGATTGCATCTGTCTGGATATAAATAATTTACTGCTTGATGGTCAGAGGGAATTTAATTAGTTCTTGTTCTCCTGATAGAATCAGCCCACCATCGCTAAAACATTTCACTCCGAATTACCCTGAAAGGGGCCAACAAGGCAAGGCTAATTTTACACACATGACGTCCCCCGCAGCCCCTGAGAACACACATGGCAGGAAGCGCCAGGGGCCATCTCTGCCGCCCCCACGTCTGGAGCACCCAAGTCCAGGGCGGGGGGACCAGGACAGAGAGGGGGGACCCAGGACAGGGAGAGGGGGCTGGGTGGGGCCAGGCCCCGTCGCCTTCTCTTCTCTTCCCGGCCCCTGATCAAAGGAACAGGGACCCACATGAAGCAGTCCATGGGTGGAGGGGCCAGGTGGGGACCGGGCAAGGGGCCGCCGGACCAGGGGCCAGGCAAGGCCCGCCCTGCCCCGTCACCCATCAGGAAAGGCTCTGCAGAGCTTGCTGCCTCTGTCTCCCCCGGCAGCGTGGCTGCAGGGCGCCGGCCTCCCACCTGCCTGGGGAGATCGCAGCTCATATGGGAGCCTGAAGATGAGGCTTAGTTCCAACCAGGGCTCGCCCACAGCTCCGCCCGGCCCCGTGTGGCAGGCAAGAAGGCCTAGCTTGTCCCCAAGTCCCCTTTAGGGACAGCTGAAATGAAGTGGATCTTGGAAAACAGGCCAACAGGGTCAATAGCCCACAAAGGCCACCAAGACCAAAAGATGCTTCAAACGTGGGCAGGGTCACCCACGGGCCCTGGGAAAAAACAAAATGCCTCTGAGGAATGAGCGGTCACTGAAGGGAGAGGGTGGGCAGGCGCCTGGGCGGGTCTGGGAGCCACCATGTCTCCCGAGGCAGTGGCCGGCCCCACGGCCATCTTCCACCTACAGGACATTCGGTTTGGCGGCCTGATTTAAAGGAGCGCCAGCAGCCTGTGTTAGCGCTGTTTAGAGTCCTTGTTAACAGCTTGGAAAACTATTAAAATTATTTAACTGGGTGCGGATTTGATTACTCAGAGGTCAGCTCTCTCCACCTACGAGAGGAACAGAACGGCTTGCGCTGCTCTTCGCACATGGTCTCCGAACTTCGGGAGACAGCCCTTCCCTTGGAGTCACACCATGACCCTCCCGGGCCTGGCATTCAGATTGGGGCGTCTTCTGGTCCTGGACACGGCCGCTGTCACAGCTGTCACTCAGCAAGGACTGTTGGGCCTGAGCTGAGGAGGTGAGTCCCCCCCCGCCCCCGAAGTCCAAGGCACATTCTTGATGCAGACGGAAGGAGCAGGATTTGTCTGCTGGTTTGTCCCCAAGTCCCCTTTAGGGACAGCTGAAATGAAGTAGATCTTGGAAAACAGGCCAACACGGTCAGTAGCCCACAAAGGCCACCAATTGGCCAGTGGGAGGACCACTGGCCACAGGCCTCACGCCTGTTGGCTCTGCCACCCTGACACACGGCTCAGCCCAACGCAGATGGACAACAGGGGCCTCCTGAAGGTCAGGCCCCCACCAGGGTCACACAGCAGGAAAGGACCAGCATCTAGCCAGGCCAGCCAGCCACTGGCTGTCCCCAGGCCCCAGCCCAAACCTGCGGCTGCCCTGGCCAGGTGGCTCCTGGGGACCTCCTCCCAATCACCCGGCCAGCCTTCCCCGTGCGTCTGGGCCTGGGGAGGGACGCCACTCCACCTTAGCAAACCCCAGAACCTGCCAGTCGTGCTGGGAGGAGAGCAGACGCTGGTGCCACGGCACTGTGGGTCCCCAACAACCAGGAGGGACAGTCACAGGGGACGTGGCCTGCCACAGCTGTCAGGGAAATGCGGACAGAACAACCCTAACATCTTCACCTGGAAAGTGGGCAAATGGCTCCGAAGGACAGTACTGGGCCGGCCACTGGTGCAGGCAGACGGGGAGCAGAACTGCCCAAGGGGCTCTGGCGAGGGTTCCGGGCCTTACAGGTGTTTGGGCTCCCCCTCTGGGAATCCTGCCTGCAGGAGCTGATCCCCCAGAAATATCCAGAGGCACAGACGGACCCTGGCAAGGGAGGAAGCTGATCTTTATGACACGGAAACAACCCTGGAGAGTACCCGGAGGGAAGAAATCCCACACTTCCACCCCACGGCCCCCCTGGGAGTCACGGAGGGCGGGGCCTGGGTCAAACCGAGCAGCACACCGCGTGACATCAGGCAAAAACAGGGCGCAGACGAGGTACAGAGACACAGTGACTGTATTTTAAAGGAAGTACTTGTTTATAAAGACGAGCAGAAGACACCAAAATGCTGTTATCTCTGGGTGGGAAAGTTAAGATTAGGGCTGATTTTTGTACCCATCTTTACACATTTCTGTGCTTTCTCTACTTTTTACAAAGAGAAAATATTTACTGTAATCCTAAAAGCTATTCCTTACGCAGCAAAGTATAAATTTAGCACATCTATCATTATTTTTATTATGACCTATTTTGGTTGAGGAATTCATTTTGGAGTCTTTCTTGGCTACTCAAAGTCCTCTTTAAAGCAGGGCATAAAGATTTAAAGACAGGACCCTGGAGTTCTATCTGAGAAAGGGAGGAATAGAGTCTCCTCCTTTCTCCTGGGAAAAATACTTCTATTAATGCAACCTAAGAGCACCATGGATTTTAAATGCCCTGTCACACTGTTGACTCACACTGTGGTTGGTTAGTTCTTACGTACGACATCTCTCGTTGCAGGCTTGGAGAACTCGACTCTTTGGACCCAAATAGACTTCAAATTTGATCCTACTAAGTCGTATCCTGCTTTCTTCAGCCTATCATTCTGACTACTGAGATATATTTAGATCCTAAATCTGCAACACTCTCACCATTCCTCCCACTCATGTCACCCCTCGACTTAATAGCCGCCACCTGTGTTCCCGTCAGAGTCATGAGCAACCACAGGAGCAGGAAGGGGGTCGCAGTAGAGGCCACAGCAGGTCTCTAGAAACCTCCTCCAAGCCTCAGCACCTGGGAGTCGCCTCCGTCTGCCGTCCCACCACGTGTGGAAGCTGAACGGACCCTGGCTTTGCAGGAGGGTGCCTTGACAGGTCCCTACTGTAGCTCCCTGTGCTGGGCCAGCATCAGCACTAGTCCATTCAAGGGCTGACCAGAGCCCGGGGTCTTGCTCCCTCCCACACCATGCCTGCAGCCCGGGCTCCCAGGAGCGTGCAGAAGGTCCAGTCTTGGAGCCCCGTCCACCCATGGGCCGTGCATCTCCGGCTGGGCCAGGGCTGCAGCCGGGGTTGAGGCTCTCAGCAGCTCCTAAAGCCAAACCCCCAAGACCCCAGACCTGCTGTGTCATGCTTGGGGCCTCCTCAAAGCCACCATGCTGAGGGGACGTCTCTCCCCAACAGACAGAATCGGCCGGTGGGGGCGGAGCTGTGCCAGTCCCCGGGAGCTCGGTGCCCCGCCAGGCGTGGCTCGCCCTCGATTCCCGAGGCGGAAGCCCTGGCCTCTCCCATCCACCCAACGTGGTTCCTGCCCTCCACCGAGGGCCCAGCTCTGTCAGCAGAGGCCCCAGAGGGGACACGTGGCCCTCGCCGTGGGGCCAGGGGCCCGTGCCCTGTGCCTGGCCGGACGGGTCCATCCCTGTCCTGCACTCTGCTGGGCCTCCTCTTAGGCAGAGGACCCGCTGGCCTGTGCTCTATCCCCTGTGTAAAACGGGGCCACTGCGGTCCGACTCACAAGGCTGCTGGAGGTCTGCTGACGGCACAGGCTGGGCCCTGGCAGAGGGGTGTCGCGGCAGCACCCGGCTGGGCTCCACCTCCCAGCCCGCCCTGAGGCAGCGCTGACCAAGTCGAGTCAATAGAGAAAACCCTCTTCTCTTCAATATGACAAATTCAGAATCTGAAAATCAATTTGAAATTCATATAAAAGAACGGGCCTGACCTTTACCTGGTGCTGTCTATTAAGAGCCAGTTTGGCCGACCGAATCAATAATGCAAAAGCCCCTCCGGGTTCCGGGGCAAGCCCAGGACAGCGCGGCACGGCCATCTTCTGCAGCACATCTCACCTCCCAGCCCTCGTGTGCCCTCTGGAGCCAGGACAGGCCTGTCCCCATCGCCAGCCCCAAGCATGGGTGACACACCCCCGGAGCCACCAGACTCTCCTGGCCTGGGAGCAGACCGCTTAGCGCGGGGCTCTGGGCCGTGTCTCTAACACCTTGAGTGACGGCGCCCAGTGGGAGGACCCGCTCCCTCCCAACGGCTCCAAGCAGAGCCCTGCTGCCCACCGGCCTGGCAGCAAGCTCGTCTGCGCCTCTGCCCCACTCCCCGGACCCGCTCTGCGGATTTCCTGCTCTGGTTGTTTCCTATAAACGGAGTCGCTCAGTGCGCAGCCTCCTGTGTGCAGCTTCTTCCCATGACAGCAGGGTGGCCGAGGCCCACCCACATGGCCACCAAGCCAGCTCCACGCCCGTCGTGGGCTGAACGAGGTCCCACGGTAGGGCCCACCACAGGGCCTCCCAGTCCTCTGCAGGTGGACATCTGGGCTCTTTCCAGTTTCGACTCCCGTGAAGAAGGATCTCTTACTCCCGAGAACACTGCGATAGAGCCCGAGTCCTCGGCCCCAGCTCTGTGTGTACCAGATTCCCTCCTCTAATCCACTTATCCCTGTGCCTGCCCGAGGGGATGGCTGCACACGTCACACCACGTGCAACGTGTTCTGGTGGCCAAGGTCAGCTGATGAAGGGGTCTGCATGGACAGACGGACGGAGCCCCTGACTGTGTCGTCCGTCCCCTCTCCCACCGACGGGCTCAGCGGCATGGAGGACCCACGCACGGGGAAGCCTTCACTGGTCTCAGAGCTGGTCTGTTTGCACTGCCCCGGTCCCCAGCCCTCCCGCGCCTCCAAACCAGAGACTGTGTCCAAAGCCACTCCTGGGCCCCCTGGAGACCCCAGTGCCACCCGCAGGGGGAGCCCCGCAGTCAGCCTTTCCCTGCCCTCCAGTGGGCGGGGTGGGCCAGCACGGGGAACGCCCGGGGCACACCTCTCCAGAGTGGCCAGGTCGTGGCAGGTTGGCATGGCTCGCAGCGGCTGTGGCTGCCTTTATAAAATGGAACACCACGTCCTGGCGGGATGGAGAGACCCACAGCTAAGACCGACGGGGGACGCGGAGGAAGCTTCGTGGAAAGCCGGGCCGGGAGGAGGGAACAGGGCCAGGGGGCGGTGGTGAAGTGACCCTGCGAGGCGCCTGCTCACCCGGGATCACGGCCCTGCCCCAGCCGGCTGTCCTCTCACTCACTGGAAAGGACGCCCCAGTGGCCTCTGGCAGTTGAGGCTCTTTCAGGATCCCAGCCCGTCTCCCGACATCTCTGGGCTCTCTGACCGAGTCCGCCTCCTGCTCTCTAAAGGGACACCCAGTAGGGAGATGAGCAGAGCCGCCCCCCACCCCAGCCCCACCCTGTCTCAGAACCAGGCCCAGGTACGGTCCTGGCTGGGCGACTGGCCCCAGGCAAAGCCCTGGCCTCCACCACACCCGCCGACCCGGGGCTGAGGGCTCCTCCCCACATCTCAGGGGTCTCCTCCTCCCCTTGGCAGACGCCAGCTCCCGGCTCCCCCCTCCTCAGACGCTCACACTGAAATCAAAGTTGATCCAAATCATTTTATCCGACCGCACAAAGCCGGGGTCCTGATTTGTGACATAGAGCCTTAGCTAAGTCCTAAGTCTCGGGTGCTGGTCTGACTGCATGGTGTCAAGGGCAGAGACCAGGCCTCAGCAGGCATGGCGAAGGACGGGCCCAGGAGCCCGCTGTGGAGCGTCGGCCTCCGCTCCTGCCTCCCGCAGAGGCGAGCCCAGGAGCCTCCAGACGGCCTGCCTGCTCTCCCAGGTGCTGGCCTTCTGCAGGACTCACTCTGCCACAAGAGGAGCCGAGGCACATGGCCAGGGGCATGGGGAGGCCCGGCCCTCACCTCTCAGTGGACAGAGCAGCCCCAGGTGGGAGAAGAGCCCTGACCCCTCAGGGAGCCCAGGCACTGAGCCCTAGGACTCCCACACCCATCAACAGCTGCGGCACACCCACTGTGAGCTGGACGCCAGGGGTCCAGGTTGGTGTCCACCGAGCGCCCACCCTCCTGCCCTCCCTTTCAGGCAGGGCGCTGGCTTTATGAAGGAGCAGGCTGGACCACGTGGGCCTCGCCAGGGCTCCTGACCCCTCCACCAAGCCCACAAGCACGCACTGAGGGCGGGCTCCATGCCCAGCCCAGGGCCAAGGCACAAACCAGAGGCACACGGCCTTGCCCTGGGGACCGGCCATTAGGAAGGCCAGGGAGAGGAGCATCCAGCAGAAGGACGTGTGGGACTGCTGCGCTCGAGTTCAGGGACGCTGTGGGGCAGGGTGGGCCCTGGCAGGGAGAGAGCAGCCAGGAGGACTGGGCTGGGAGGGCAGGAGGAGGCGACTGTGCCTAGGCCTCCCCAGGGTCCCCTCCCGTGGCCCCTCTCCTGAGCTCCAGGGCTCTCGGGGTGAGAATGAGATTTGCTGCTGGTCATTCCGTGCTGACCCCAGGCCCAGTGCTCAATATTAACTCATTTAACACTCACCCATCCTGCCGGCCAGAGCTGATCATTATCATTCCCGTTTTACACACAAGGACATTGAGCAGCAAGAGGCGGGTCCGAGGCCACACAGACACTGGGGGAGTGGCTGAGACTCAGGCCCCCACCCCCTGAGTGCAGCGTCCCCAACGCTGCCGCTGCTCAGACACGGTCCGTCAGCTCCTGGGCCAGGAACCTCCTGCCTCCAGTGTGATGACGCAGAGGCCACGTCCTCGGCCCTGCCTGAGCCCTGGCCCCACAGCCCCCACAGCACCCCAAACTGTTTCCCAGTCACATGCCTCTGTCTGGGAGCTATGGGGGCTCAGGGTCCCAGGTGTCCACACCAGGCCCTCCACACAGACCCCAGGATAAAAGCAGGTTGATGTCACTCCCGTTGCCCCCATGGGCCGCTCCTGCCCGAGTTCTGTCCCCCACCCCTTCCTGGGCCATCAGCCTCCCAACAGAGAGGCAAGGGAGAAGTGGACCCTTTCTGGTGTCCCTGGGGGACCGCTATGCCAGTATTAATAGAGGGTCCCTCCTCCCGTCTGGCTGTAACTTGGCACCCACTGACCAGGGTGTCTCCTTCCCTGCCCCCCATCACCCCAGCCCCCAGGAGTCCCCACTCTGCTGTCTGCTGCCCAAGGCAGACCAGGGCCGATTCCACATGTGGGTGAGATCATGTGTCCCTGCGCCTGGCTCACGTCACCTAACAGTGTCCTGTGGAGTCACCCGTGTTGCTCAGCGACAGTCTCCTGTGTTGGAGGGCTGAATCCTAGACAGACCACATTCATCCTTAGATGGACATGTCGGGTGTTCCCTGGTGGGGGTGTTGGGAAGAGGGCGGCCGTGCCTGCCAGGCCAGGTGACCCGGGTTGACAGCACCCTGTGTCTCGGATCTCAGAACACGGAGTGGGAGGGTGTCTGCATGCCCGCCACGGAGACGCCAGAGGCCTTGGGGTGATGGATGCGCCAACTACTCAGATTTGACCCTCCCACAGCATGTCCAGGAACCCACCTTGTACCCCATAAACACAGGCAATCAGTTGTCAATTAAAACAAAAACGTAAAAACCGTAAGCTAAATAACAAGACGGGGCTTTAGGAATCTGAGACAGGAAGACAGCACATGCCACAGCTTCCCCCGCGCACCTGTCCTCGCCCACCCACCTCAGCACGAGCCCAGCAGAGGCCCTAGGGAGCCCAGCTGCTGGCCGTTGGCCCTGAAGGATGGGAACAGCAGAAGGCTTGGCCCCTGCGCCTGCCCAAGGGCCTTCTGGACGCCCCCGGACGGCCACCCCTCCTCTCTCCCACTCCAAGGGTCACCACATGTAGCACATAGACACAGCACGGGCAGCCGAGTTGTCACTGAGGCAGACCACGAAAACTCCGTGGGTCCCTGAGGTCCCCACAATATCCGGGACACACGCTGCACCGTCAGTGCTCCCTGGGATTCAGGCCTTACTGGCCTCCGAGCTCACCCCGTGCCCTGCGCCCCGGGCACTGGGCCTCTGTCCCCTTCCCCCTCAGTCACCACCTCGCTCTTTCTGTCCACCTCTCTCTTTCTGTCCACCTCTCTCTTTCTGTCCACCTCTCTTTCTGTCCACCTCTCTCTTTCTGTCCACCTCGCTCTTTCTGTCCACCTCGCTCTTTCTGTCCACCTCGCTCTTTCTGTCCACCTCTTTCTGTCCACCTCTCTTTTTCTGTCCACCTCGCTCTTTCTGTCCACCTCGCTCTTTCTGTCCACCTCGCTCTTTCTGTCCACCTCTCTCTTTCTGTCCACCTCTCTTTTTCTGTCCACCTCGCTCTTTCTGTCCACCTCGCTCTTTCTGTCCACCTCGCTCTTTCTGTCCACCTCTCTCTTTCTGTTCACCTCGCTCTTTCTGTCCCACTTGATGGAAGAAGGCTCCAGAGGGAAGTGTCCAGCCGGGTGGCCCCAGTGCTGGCCTCCTTGCCACAGCTTCACGGGGCACTCAGCAGGACGCACCCTCAGGGCCCACAGAGGACGGCCGCAGGAGGGAAGGAGGAGAGAGCGGGCAGGGAGACGGGGCTCTGGAGGGGCAGAGGACCTGGGGCCCCGCAGACACCTCTGGGCTACACAGGCCCCGGCGTGACCACACACCCCAGCGGGGCACCCGAGGCCCACAGCCTGGGCCTGCCTGGCCGCAACCGAAAGGAGCAAGAGAGGCCCTTCAGGCACTACTCCCGAGCAGCAGCATACACCTGCCCTGGGCCGGCCCTCTGCCGCAGCTGCGTCCACTTAGCAGGATGACTGCTGCCAAGACCCACCTCTGGGCTCCCAGTGCTGGGTCTCCGCCTCCTGGCCCACCCACTAGGCCCCTCATGGGGAGTGCGAAGCTCTGGAGGTAATTCTAACACTAGTCCCTCAAGGTGTTCGCGAGTTTTACATCGACTTCAGCTTCAGGAAATGGGGTGGTGGTAGAGGCGCAAGAAAAAAAAATACCTTGCCTCCCCACAACCCCCCAAGAAAGGCCACTCTAAAGGGGACGAACATGTAGAGAACAGGGCACCTCTGCAGAGCACCAAGGAGGGGTCAACTCACTCCCAGCCTCTGGGACCAAGGTAAGGCCCCGCCCACGGAGGTGGCAAGCAGATATGAATCGATGTGCGCTGGGCTCAGGCTGGTCCCTCCTGGACAGCAGCAGGTAGTTTTCAGTCTCCCACAAGATGGAGCAAATGGACTCCTGGTTGGGTTGAAACCACCAAGGAGTGCCCAGGACCTGAGAGAACATGGCCAGGAGCACGGAGGGACACTGTGACGGTCAGTCTGGTGTGGTCACTTGGCCAGGCAGCATTCCCAAGGGAGCCAGTCTAGGTGTTGCTGTGACAGCATTTGCTCACTGGGGTCAACATCTACACTCACTGACTTCAACAAAGGAGGTGAGCCTCCATAATGAGGATGGATAGGCTTCACCCCATCAGTGGACAGCCTTCCCAGAAACACTGAGACCCCCAGAGAAGAAACTCCTGCCTGGAGGCTGCCTAAGGCCCACCTGGATTCCCAACGCGCCAGCCTGCCTGTTCTGTGAGTTTTAGACTTCCCAAAATCAAGAAAAATAAGGCAATGGATGGATGGATGGATGGATGGATGGATGGATGGATGGATCACCGGTGCATGGATAGACAGAGATCTGCCTAGGGGAGTGAAGGTAAAGATGAGGACAGAGACAGGTGGAGATGGAGATGATGGAGGAGACAGAGGTGGAGATGATAGAAGAGATGGAGATGGAGATGATGGAGGAGATGGAGACAGAAGTGGAGATGATGAAGGAGATGGAGGTGAAGACGATGGAGGAGATGGAGATAGAGGTGGAGATGATGAAGGAGATGGAGGTGAAGACGATGGAGGAGATGGAGATAGAGGTGGAGATGATAGAAGAGATGGAGATGGAGATGATGGAGGAGATGGAGACAGAAGTGGAGATGATGAAGGAGATGGAGGTGAAGACGATGAAGGAAATGGAGATAGAGGTGGAGATGATAGAAGAGATGGAGATGGAGATGATGGAGGAGATGGAGATGGAGATGGAGATGATGGAGGAGATGGAGATGGAGGTGGAGATGATGGAGGAGATGGAGATGGAGGTGGAGATGATAGAAGAGATGGAGATGGAGATGATGGAGGAGATGGAGGTACAGAAAGTGGAGATGATGGAGATGGACATGGCCTATTGGTTGCTTCTCCAAAGAACCCTGACTGATATAGACGCCCAAGGCTGTGGCCATGGGCACCTCTAATCCCCTCCCACCTGGCTGGGCCTGACACATCCTGGTACCCACCTCTCTATTATTAAATGGGGTTCCTGAGAGCCCCAAGCCCAGACCCTGCAGACCTCCTGACTAGAATGGAGAGGATTATCCAAACCCTCCAAACCCAAGGCCCCATGTTGGACCCCTCTCATGACCAAGAAGTGATCTTGACTTTGATGGCAGAGATAGTGCACCAAGTGCCCATCCTCCCATTGCCAAGACTTAAACTTCCTGAACATCAGCCTTCCCATCATCTCTGGCTAGAACAGAGAAGCAGCGAGAGAGCCAGACGTTGGAGAGCCTGGGTGTGGGGCTGGTGAAGGACCCAGGCACACAACGGGGCACTGGCACCCTGGGCAGGGAAGCGGCATTGCAAAAGGAGGTGAGTGGTGAATTCACATCCACAGTGTCCCCTAGTGGACTAGGGAGGTGAGGAAAATGCGCCAGAGCCAGGAGGAGCCACACCCACAAGGTTTTGACCTTGACTGTATGTCAGCTGATCACTGAGCTTGGAGAGGAGAGCTCAAACCCAGCTTAATGATGATACATGGGGTGTGGGCACCTGTGCTTCTGGTGCCCTGGGCCTCCACATGGGCAAGTGCAGACTTCCAGGACACCACCTTCACCTTGCCCGTCAAGGTGCCCACTGCTGGCTCAGAGTCTCAGGGTCAGCTCCTGTTCCTGCAACAGGTAGTGCAGGACTCCTCCTTGGAAAGCCCAAAAGAACAGGGGGTGCAGCCCAGGTGGAGGGGGCGGGGTAAGGACTGAGGCCTCTCTGGACCAAAGCACATCATGGGGAACCACCCTGAGTCACAGCTCGACCAACACCAGGCCATGTCCCCTGGCGCAGGGTGGCTCGGGGGCCTCTGCAGACCCACCATAGGTGGCAGTGCCCACAGGCTCCTAAAAATAAGCACCTGGGAACCCTGCTGTTCCTCCACCTGGCCCAGGAGCATCGGCACTTCCTCGGACTGTGTGCTGGCTGCCTTCCCGGATGGGCAGGTGTAGGGCTGGGCCCACCTGGGGTGGTGCAGGGGAGGGGCTGGCCCTTGCACTGGTCCAACAGAAAGCCACTATGCTCCCCTCACCCAAGGGGGGTCCACACTGCCAGGGGCAGCCGCAAAGTCCAAGGAGATTCTAGGCTTTGTCATGGCCCCAGTTCTGGGAGCTCCAAGGCACTCAAGTCCTCAGATAACCACGCTCAACTCACGTTCAATCAGATAAGCAAAGCAGGCGGCTGCCAGATTCTGCGCAAAGCTGAGTGGGTGGAGTTCCCCCAGCCTGAGGGGCCCTTGTACCTTCTCTGCAAGGCCACAGCAGAACTGGGTTCCCAGGGGGTGTGGCTGAGGGCCCCAGCGTGCAGAATCACCCCATCTTAGTGGGCTTGTCCGCTCCCTGGGTAGGCCAGGCCCTGCCACCATCCTGGACCCTCTGTGGGTACGACCCTGCACATCCAGTGCCTTTCCACACGCCCAGCAGAGACCATCTGTGCACCAAGAGAATCCACAACATCTGTGGGAGAGGCGCTCCCTAGCTTGGCTCTAAAATGTAAAATAAATAAGAAGATACAAATGCAAAACAGCAGCTTCTTCCAGAAAGCCAGAGGCAGGGGGGCTGGCACAGGGTCTGCGTGCTGTGTGGGTTGGGCACCATGAAGGATCATTCCAGAATTCCACCCTCTGGTTAGGAGGCTGCGAGCTCTCTGGTGATCGGGTCCTCGTCCAGCCCTCAGAAGCGCAGCAGGGCTCTGGAGCATCGGGTGGGGCGCAGCTCGGGTGCCAGTGTCTCCATGGGCCTCCTCTCCCTTGGCCCCTCAGCCTCCCACCCAGGCCACTCCCTGCAGGAGTGACTCACCCTGTACACAGGCTTGCTCTCTGAGCACTGACTTTGAAGGTGTCCCCACCTGTTCATGCCTCCACCACCACCCTGCACCCCGTGGGAACACTCACATGGACTTCACAGCTCTTCCCACAGAGAGGCAGGGCCTATTTGCTCGTCCCTGGACCAGGCTGGCCTCAGGATCACAAGAGCCCTGGAAGGGAGTGACAGTAAGCAGTTCCAAGCCCTGGTCTCTACACGACGGGCTCACATGGTCTTGGAGGGACCCTGCGGCCTGTGTGTGAACCTGCCTGAGCCTGCCTGCTGGAGGAAGAAAAGCCAAGACCCACCACTCAATCCAGCCAGCCCCCACCCACCCACCAACCAGCCACGGGCACATGAGGGAGCCCACCAAGATCAGTCAAGCACAGCCCCAGTCAGCAGAAATGCCCAGCTGACTCAGATTCGCCAGCAAAAGCACACAACCGTTGTCCCAAGCTACTGAGTTTTAGACCTGTTTGTTATACAGGAGTAGCTAACTGATGCACCCTGCCCCCCAAGGCATGAGGCTGCCCTGCAACCTCATCCCGTGTGCTCCTCAGTCTTACAGAGCCCCGTGGACACACGCAGCTAACGTCTCTCTGGTAGGGCTCATAATTGAATTACTTGGTGAGATCTTTGGTTTAATTTTTTCTTTTAACACATTTTCCATCAGAAAGAGCAGCAGCTGTTCAGAGAACTCCTGCAGAGCCTCAGAAGCATCCTTCCCGGGTTCCTCCAGAGAGGCTGGTCTTGTCTGCTGGAGAACAGGTCCTCCCGAGGCTTTGTGAGTGCTCCACGGGTGACGTGGTAGCCATCACTGTGGCTCCTGGAGTCAGAGTTTGCACCTGTGGTAAGGCTGGTCATTCTTATCTGAATTCCAAGTACGGATAAATAAACTTAATTAAAACAACAGGGAAAATTCCACACTGGAGGTAAGGGAAAGAAATTCCTTCACTGCCGCAGATGCAGAAACTGGTAGGGGCAAGGTCGTTTGAAACTGAACCAACCATCCAGTCCCAAAGCTTCTGGGAGGCGCCAGAAGAATCAGGCAGAGTCACCTCGTGGGAGGAGAGGACGTTCCCATTGGATCTGGGAGCACGCCCAGGAGATTCCAGGAAAGGGGCATGTCAGGGTGTGGACCACCCAGGTCTGGCTCTTGAGCTCACAGTAATGTCCAGAAGCAGATGGTTTTGAGCCTTAACACGGGCACTGACTGTCCCCAGTGTTTTCTCATCCACCTGATGACTGACCTCATTCCCCCAGCTGCTCACGATGCAAGGAGACTTTCTGGGTTTCATTCTGCCACTAGGACTAAACCCCTCCCGGGGGAAGGCTGGGCATCACATCTTTCTAAGGCCACTTTGGGGGCCCAGAACAGGTCCCCTGCTTATCCATGGTTTTGCTTTCTGCAGTTTCAGTTACCCAAGGTCACCCACGGCCCAAAAATATTAAATGGAAAATTCCAGAAATAACTCAAGTATGAAATTGCATGCCATTCTGAACACCATCATTAAACCAATGGATATGAATCATCTCTTTGTCCAGAGTATCCATGCTGTATACCCTACCTGCCCGTTACTTGCAGCCCTCTCTGTTATCTGATCCGCTGTCTCAATACAGCAGGGCCTGTGTTCAATTCACCCTTATTATATTTAACAGCCTCAAGGAGCAAGAGCAGTGGTGCTAGAATTTTATCTTAGCATATTGTTATAATTATTCTGTTATTAGTTGTTAATCTCTTATGTTGCCTAATAGGTTTATCATAGATATGTTTGTATAGAATAAATCAAAGGTATATAGAGAGTTCCATACTACCCAAGGTTGCAGAGACCCACTGGGGTCTCGGAATGGGTTCCCTGTGGATAAGCACAGACTAATTCACTGACCTCCCCTCCCGGAATTGGGAAGGGAAGTGCAAGCAAGATAGTTTGATCTATCAGCTACGGCCCACCCAACTGCTGTTCGTTGGCCAAGAGATGAGCTGAGCCTTGAGGGACCCCACCCTTAACACTGCCCACCCCTGTCCTGAGCTGGACTCTGCCTCCAAGGGGGTGTGTGGGGTCCTGGAGCTGCCTGGCAGCGCACCACAGACAGGTTCACAGGGCAAAGCAGATTGTCACAGTGGCTGGGTCAGGTATTGATCCACAGGGTCCTGCTCCTGTTGGAGGCGGAGAGAAACTCCATCCCTGACCTCCCTCCCGGCTCCAAGAGCTGCCACAACCCTGGCCGTCATCTGCTTGTGGCCCTGTCACTCCAGTGGTACAGCCATCTTCTCCCTCTCTGCCTGTGCCCAGTGTCCCCTTTTGATAAGGACACCAGTCACGATGGATTACACCCACCGATGACCTCGGGTTATCTTGGTTACCTCTGCCAAGACCCTGTCTCAAGTAAGGTCACCCTTTGAGGAGAGGGGTTAGGACTTCGACGTGCCTCTCTGGAGGACACAATTCAGCCCTGACAGGCAGTCTTTTCCCTCCAGATGCTCCCCAGGGCCCGCTCCCCAGCCTCTCTGCTCCACTGTGCTCCCAGGAGGGCCGGGGCCTGCACACCTGTCCCAAGGTGCGTGGGAAGGAGCCCAGCATCCTGCAGAGGGGCTCTGGAGGGGCCCTGGGGACGGGCTGCAGGTTCTCCACATCCCACCTGGGTTTGTCCTGCTTTGTCCCTCCACAGCATGTCTGTCTCTCCAGGCCTCCACAGGGCCCAGCACCTGGGGGGGAGCCGCCAGTTCCTCAGTGGACGCCAGCGTTCGAGATGGAGACTCTGCAGGGAGAAGGCTCCTGCAAAGGGACAGCATCTGGAAATGAGCCCGCAGCTTGGGGAGAGAGAAGGGCGGCGGTATGGACAGGCAGGTGCCTCTCCTCCCCAGGCTTCCTGGAAGAGCCGCGGACCCAGGGCCTTAGGACATGCAGAGGGAGATGCAGGTTCGGGGTGCGTCCTGGTTAACCCAATGTGCGTGGCTTCTCCCCACCTGTCTGCTCCCCAAACTGCCACGGGCCATTTCCACTCCTCACTGTCCCCACGGTTTCAATGCCCAGGATAAGGACGTAGGCGAGGGGCTGGGTGGGGGCAGACACGCCAAGGCCACATGCTCTAGATGACAAACGGAGCAGCTTGGGACTTCCCGCTACCCGTCAGGTGCCAGGGTGGAGGGGCACCCCCGGGATCCTCTCTAGGACACGAGGGCAGCCCAGAAGGGGTGCCCATCATGGCCCTGTGTCTAGGGCAAGAGCACAATCCTGCAGAGCTGGGAACTCGCTCCTCACACAAACAAGCTTCCAAAAATTGCAGTCCGTCTGCCGCCAAGTTTGGGGCTGCTATTTCCTTCCCAACCCCCAGCGCCGTGTTGTTGTTTTTTCTTTTTTCAATTGGCCCAAAATGCAAATTGCCTTACTTGACGGGTCTTCGGACGGTAGGACGTGGTCCAGGGCACTCCCCTAGGACCAGAAAGAAGACGATCCCGCCAAGAACACAGGGCAAAGGCCAAGGGCACTACTGAAGGTCATTTGGGCCAAGTGGCACTGGGTAGAAGAGGGACGAGTGACAGATGGCCCACTCACCTGTCCTCCCCGCTGCTCCCTGCCTGGTCCCTGTGCTGAGTAGGCTCCTTTATCACCGGAAGGGAACAAGCAGCAGGGACATCAGCCTAGCCCTGGACGGAAGTTCTCACTGCGGTGAGACCCCTGCCAGCTGAGAATGATGTCGCTGGGCTGGGGTGGCCCGGCCCCAGAGCGCACACCAGTGTTCCAGGAACCGCTTGGGACCAGGGCTCGGGACGCCGCTGACTGGTCACAGCTGGACAGTGTCCGGCCTTCCAGCAGTACAAACACGGGTGAGCAGCTCAGCCCACGGCCTGTCCCCTCAGAGAGACATCCCCTCAGGATGGTGTCCTTTGAGTGCCCACCACACCGGGGTCCAGGAGCAGGGAACAGGCCTCTGCTACTTCCTCCTTGGTCTACTCCCCCTTCCAGAAGCAAGGAACCAGAGAAGAGCCGGGAGGGGAGGTGAAGCCCCCACCAGGAGTGAAGATACAGAGCGACCCCAGAGCCTGGTGGCCCAGCTCCCACGGGGACGTGTCCTCAGGGTGCAGAGGAGCCAGGCGCCAGGCGCTGGAGGTCACCGCTGGGTGAGTCCACCTGCTCCGGGCTCCATTCATCTGACAGCTGATCCTCACAACCACTTTGTCATTCTAGGAATGTTGGGGATGGGGACACACCATTCCCATTGCCAATCCTGCCACCAAAGAGATGGATGGACACCAGCACCCAGACTCGTAGCCCACACATATTTACTGAGCCCCTTCTGTGTGCCAGGCTCAGCCTACGACAAACGGCAGGCAATTGCTACAGAAGCCCCAGGAAGCAGACAGGTGGCTGTCCCCATCTCCAGTCCACTCCTTCCTCCAGGGCTGCCTCTGCCTCTGGGCTTCAGCCCCTGACTGTGAACACACGGCCTCAGCACTCCAGAATGTTCTCCGCCATGACCAGGCAGCTTAGCCATGCTCCTGCCCACAGGGGCCAGGCATACAGCCCTGGGCCGTGTCCCTCACAGGCCAGCTCTGGCTGGCCCTAACCAGAGCCTGCTGCGCTTCCACACCACCTGCCGAGCTGTGGGACTGCCCGGGGTGGCCGGGACACGATAGACCCCAACCTTCAGGGCTGAATAGCAGTTCCCAGACACAGGGCCATCGCAGGTCTCAGGTGACAGGGGGTGGACAGCTCTCCGGGAGGTGAGTCCCACATCGGACAGGGACGGGACCCAGCCCCCTGCTCCGGCGGCTCCGATTCACTCTCCCTTCCACTCTTTTGTTCACGCTCGTCTCTATTGTTTCTCGGGCACCGCGGCACGTGTGCACGGCGGCACATGCGTGTAAGCTCTTATTGCAATCCTTGAATGAGGTCTTGGCTGAGAATCCACAATTCCCTGGTGGCCTCAATCTTGCAAAGATTGCTTTTAACACGGTTAGGCCTTAGTCCTAAAACCCTCCTCCTTATTACAGAACCAGACCACTTTGCCCTGAGCCACCAGCGTCTCCTGTCAGCGCTGGGCGAGAGAGGAGAGGGCAGGAGGGGAAGGGGCAGGGGCCGGAAGCCCAGGGAGGAACCTCCCTAACCCATGGCATCCTGAAGAGACCTCTTTGTGGGCCCCAGGCAACGTCAGGACATGACTCCTAAGAACGTTTCCTTTTCTGTATTCCAGATGTTTAAGTGAGGAAAGGAGGAAGAGAGAGCACAGACCTTGATGGCCACACCTGGCACGAGTTCAGCTCGGCCCTGGACGGACGGTCGTTTGCTCTGGCCCAGTGCCTGTGCCCCCAGCAGCCAGCCTGGACCAGAGGGCCAAGAGAGGAAATTGAGAGGATAGCACCAGCGGGTTCCAGATCAGAAACCCAAACTGCTCCTGGGGAGGTGCTGGGGGACCCACGGACCCCCTCCCCTCTCACCTCCTGAGTCAGTGGTGTTGAGGACAAAAGTGAGTCCCCTCAGGCACCTTTGCAGATTTGATTAAGCACCCACTGTGTGCCCGAGAGGTGACAGCGGCCCCCTACCCTCCTCTCCTCCCCAGCTTGTCCCTGGAAACGGGAGAGCGCTCAGAACTAGGAGCTGAGAGCCAGTGTTCCCTGGAACCCACAGGCCTTTCCAGACTGAGGACGGGAGCCCAGAAACAGGGCCTCCATCCCGGAAGGTTCCCAGTGGAGCCGTGCGGAGGACAGCCTGGGGGCAGCAGAGATGAACGGGTGGACCAACAGCCCCTGCCCTGCACGGGCACTCGGGCCACAGGGAGGAGCGTGGAGCCCAGCCTTCAGCAGGCACCTCTATTCACACCGATCAGCCAGCCCCTCTCCGAGCTCTGTCCCTCTCCCGCAGTCCACCGGACAAGCCCCACGTGTTGGGTCAGCCACAGATGCCCCCAAGGTGCCTGGTGGAGAGCCAGGGCCCAGAGGTTCTCGCTCTGTCCCTGGGCCCCCGGGGCCTGAGAGTCTTCCAGGAGGGCAGTGAGTCCAGCAGCAGCGTTCTGAACATCAATAAAATGTGGATCAATGTGTCAGGCACCTGAGACATCAGAGGTCATGTTTTAAGCTTTATGCCAAAGAGCATGGTGCCCAGCCTAAGGTCAGCCGTCGGGAGGTGAGTGGGCCCATGGAAGATCTGAGGACACACTCCGAGAGCCCACACCTCGGCACAGCCCAGCAGCCGACGGGCAGCCCTTAGCCAATGGGCAGCAGAGTCTTGGATTCTGCAAAACAAAACCATGAAGACCAACCTGCCGGCGGGGAAACAGGCAGCGCATTCACAGGCTAAATATAAATAGTATTGATCGGTCTGCCATCTTGAATTATCCATTTCACGTCTGTTTTCCATTAGCATCAATGATCACGAGTGACTCCCTGGGTCGTGGACCTGGAGAAGTCTTGGGCTAGCTCCCACGACAGGCCAGCATCTTCTGGACAACCCAGAACCTTCCTGGTACTTTCTCCTCCCCTTCAACTACTCCTTACTCAAGCCCAGGAGAGGCTGGCCCAAACATAGCCCTGAGGAACCCCTCCACCTTCTGGAGTGTTCTGCTCTATTTGACAGCCAACGCCGGCTCCAGAGAACAACTGCCTGCCTGCGCCCAGGGCTCACTTCCAGGGAAGAGGGGAAGGAAGCTCCCATGGCTGGATGCACGGCCCAGTAAAACCCGCAGGGCACCACTTCCCCAGTGCCAACCCCACAGGCAGGACCAAGGCCCACTTCCTCTCCGGGCCAGAAACCAGAGTGGCTTTCCTACAGAGCGGCCGGTCCTTGTCCTCTGGCAGCGCCCTCCCAGGCCCCAGGGCCTCTGATGAGCAGTCAGGGAGGGCCTGTGGCACCCGCCGGGAGCCAGGGCTGCTGCACCCCTCCCACACCAGCAGCCCCACAGAGCCTCTTGAGACAGAAATGCCCGGGGCGTGGAAGCCAGAGGCCCTGAGGACAGAGTGCGAGAGGCACAGAGGCCCTGTCCCACCCTCACCCAGTCAGCTCTCAGAGGGACCTTCTGTGCCGACAGAACCATGCTAGGTGCTCTGGGGGACAGGGATCCGCGGTGGTTCCTGCCTTTGAGGCACTAATGATCTGGTGTAGGAGACAGGTGTCCCAACACCTCCCAGATCTGTCATCTCCCACTCTTCCTTATCAGTGCTGATTACAGCCCCCAGAAAAGTGCTGTGACAGATGGGGCCTGTGGGGATGGCTCTGCATGTCCCTCCTAGGCTTGCACGTCCACGTGGCACCTGCCCCAGACGGCACGGACGGCACGTGGCCTCTCTGTGCCGGGGTCCAGAACCCTCCCTTTTGCCTTCTCCATCTACTTAGCCAGTTCCTTGGATGCTTCAGGAGAAACGCCTGGTCATTCCTGGCCTCAGCCTCCCTCCTGCCAGTCTCTCTTATGACCACGGGACTCCGCGAGAGGGCACCGCGGCTGCTGCACATACCCAGCCCCAAATGTTCTCCTGAGAAAGCCCCTGCCCTTACACCACAGGCTCTCACACATGCCAAAAGATTGATGCCAGAGCTTGCAGTCATTGCCCATCTTGCTGCTAAAATGCCCCTGCCACAGAAAGGCAAGACTGGCCCAGGGCGAGGGCCCAGTCCTGCCAGGAGCTCCAGCCTGGGAAGCCTTGGAATGCAAGAGTCTGGCCGGGCGAGAAGGAGCAGAGACCCCTGTGCAGGCTTGCAGAGGGCTTTCTGCTCTGGGCCTAAGGGAAGAAACAGAGATCCAGTCAGACCTGAGCTCCTGCCATGGCGGCCGCACTGCTCGGCCTCGTCATCAGCAAGGGGAGCTCTCCCCACCAGGTGAGAGGAAGGGAGGCCCCAGCGAGGTGGAAAGGGAGGGGACAAACAGAGACTGCTACGTAAGGCACTCATCTATCACCAAAGTCCCCCACCTGGAACGTGCCTCCTGATGCCAGCCCCTAGGCCCACTGCCACCTGCTAAGTGCCCCACAGAGGCAGGGAGGGGACCCCCACCATATGGTCCATAAGGAGCAGACACCCACAAGCCCTTGGAACTGCAAGGCCCTAATGCAAAGCAGCCGGCCACCCTGCCCATCAGTGGGCAACCCACAAGGCAGGCATGTGGGGCAAACACTGCCACGTCTGGCCTCTTTCTGGCTAATCACGATAGCTGTCCACTTACAGTGGGCACCCTGAGGGGACACAGCCCCAGCAGACAGAAGGAGGCCCAACACCTTCAGCGGGCCCTGCGCTATAGAGGAGGAAGGACCCAGTCATCAAGCATCCTGATCCAGCTTCTCGGCCCCTCCTTGACCCATCCTCTTACCACCATCCCTCCAGGCCCCCAAGTCCCCCCAGATGAAGTCACCATCAAATGGCATGGCCTGGGCACAATAAGCAGGAAGTGCTACCTGCTGCAGGTAGTCAACAGGTGTGAGGATGCTTCAGGTGGCCACCACCCAGGCAGGTGTGACCAGGTCCAAAAGAGTGCTGGGAGAAGGTGTCAGCGCCAACAGGAAGCCGCCCGCACGCACGCGCACACCTCCTCTCTGTTAGGGACCTTGACTTGGAATGATGTATTCTCTGTTCTCCTGGCTATAATTATTTTAGCGTGGGAGACCAGCTCTGTCTCCAGCGTCTCCGAAGGGCGGGTCCAGAACCCCGCATCCCCCAGCTCTGGAAAATCCCATCTCCAGATCCTTCCGTCCATGCAGAAGCACCAGGGCCCTTCAGATGGGCAGCCCCCCCTGCCCTGGGAGGCCGGGGTCAAAGGGTTTCATTCCTACTCCAAGCAGCTCTGCGAGCAGCAGAGACCAGGCACCACGCATGCCTCCGCGTAACCATGGCAACTTCAGGGAAGTTTCCAACAGTAAGTTTGTGAGTTGTGGAGCTGTTATGTGGTGTCTGGGTGGGTTGGCTCCTGCCTTCTTTTTAGGGTAACAGGATCCCAGCCCAACACTTGCATGAGCTCTGTGGGCAGTGTCCAGGGAGCTGCCTCCAGACTCCCAGCCACCTGGGTCAGCATCTCACTTCAGTCCCACAGGGTCACAAGTCCCTGGGTTGGGCTGTCCCCTCAGATGACCTGGAGTTAGCATACCCCCATGAAAGCTGGGGTATTCCTCCCCAGTCTCCCGCCCACCCACAGAAGTGTTCAGTACCTCCCCTCCCCAGGAGTCTGGCAGGTGCAGATATGGTGCCCAGAGGTGCCCATCTACTCTGCAGTGTGGATCCTTCAGAATCCCAAACATTGGTCCCAAGACACCCCGGGGTATGAGTTCACACACATCTGTGAAGCTGGGGAGCAGGTCAAGCTGCCCACGCACATGCTCACCCCCACACGGAGCATGCACACACATGCAGGCCTGCATCTGTGCGTGTAAAGGTGACCCTGTCTCTGCATAGAGCGATCCAGGCACAGACTGGGGACCGCCCGCAGCCTCAGTGGAGGAGGGTGGGAGCCACAGTCCTGGGGATGGCCCTTCTGTGCAGGGGACAGAGGAACACAGGAAGCATTCGAAGGTGAGGACATCCTCACACATGCTAATGGTGCACGCACACACACGTGCACACAAACACGAACACTGCCTTCAATGCTATGCCAAGCCGTGGAGGGCGGCACCACCCCCGTGGCCCAGGACACCTTGCTGCCCAAGAAGCACCCAGCGGAGCAGAGGCAGCGCCAGCCCACCCAGGCCTCGGCCTGAACAGCTGTCACTGCAGCACAGCGCTCGGCAGCCAGCGAGGCCATGTCACAGCCGCGGTGGCAAAGGCTGGGCTGCACGGCTGTGCAGAGAGGAATCATTTTTTAAGGGGAGAAAAATCCTAAATGGCCCTTTCAGCCTTTCGGCGCAAGTAATTGTAGTATCCAGTTAATGAAAGGCCTGGCGTGCTGGCTGGCTGAATGGCAGCCAACGCCACAGCCGCACCTCACGTGGCGCGGCTCCACCGCCCCGTGCAAGTCAGACCGCGCTGGGGAGGTGGGGGGCGGGGAGGGGGGGAGCGCGCGAAGCCGAGAGCTTCCAGGAACGGCAGGTCTCCCACGCGGGATCACATCGCCAATTAGCCAGTGGGAGGGCCGCCGCGCTGGCATCTCGCTTCCACAAAGACAAAGTTTCCTTGAGGAAATTGCCAGAGTCTTCAAGGCTCTGAAATAACACAGAACAAATGAAGAAGGACGGCCGCAGGGCCTGGCCAGGCTCGGAAGCCCCGCCCCCGCAGCCTCGCGAGGAGCGGTGGGCTCCAAGGCGCCACGGGGCCTGCGCGTGCACACACATGCTCACACATGCGTGCACACACACAGAGGCACTTGTGCATGCACACTTACCCAAGCACAGGCAGGAACCCACGCTGTGCATGTGAACATGTGCCTGCACACACACCACAGGACGCACAGGCACGGTCTGTGCACACACCTCCTGCGTGTGCGCACACGCATGCACACTCATGTATGCATGTATCTGTGCACACATCACCCTGCTTGCAGGTTGGGGGCCACTGTGCTGACCCTTAAACACGCAGGTCTGTAGCTCTCACAATGGCCACACTTAGAGGACAAAGCGCCCTGCAAATCTGTTCTCTGGAATTTTCCCCTCATTCCACAGCGAGAACTCCATCTGTGAGGAGCCTCCACCATCTTCTGACCTGGTAGAGCTCAGAGCCTCGCACAGTCCATTCTGGAAGCTTCTTACCAACACCCAAGGGGGTCCCTGCCTTCAAGGCACGGAAGCAGTCCAGCTCAGCCGTCTAAGTGGAGGTGACTGATTTATTCTGACCGTCCTGACTCTTAACGACACCACTCTCCTCCGAGTCTGCGCAGCTTTAATTGTCCATCAGGCGGGGCAGGGAGGAACCGTAAATCTTCCCTGCCCGCTGCCGGGAGCTCCGCACCCTCCGCACTGCTTGACCTCCAATTGCCAGCCCCTCACAGGCGCAAAGGCAGACTGGCATCCGCCTGGAGAGCTCTGCTGGCTTTGGTGAAGGAGGGAACGGGGAAGGGGCACCAAGAGGAGGAAGAGGCCAGTGGGCCAGGGAGGGGCCAGGGAGGGGCCAGGGAGGGCAGGAGCATTGGCCACCTTTGGGTGCTCTGACTACAAGGCGCTGCAGAGCAGCGGTGCCCCTGGAGTCTGAGCCACGGCGGCAGCTTCCGAGGGCTGTGGAGGCCATGCAGGCTCCTTCCCGGCCTGCCCCACACGCCACAGTGCAGGCCGCACTAGAGCAGGCCGGGCCCTGGGGCGTCTGGGCACTCCCTTGCCTGGCTACAAAACAGCACAGCCCTGAAAGGAACCACTAGTGAGGACCAGCAAAATCCTTCTCCCTCTGAACTCAGAGTGCGGGAACCAGGGCCTCTCCCAGGGCCTGCCTCCCCGTGGGAGTCCGGACCAGGCCCAAGGCCACAGGGCTAGGCAGCGGCCTGGAAAGCCAAGGTCCAGAAGCCCAGCCACAGGCTCCAGAGCGGGACTCCCGGCCTCCAGCCGCCGGCGGAACCTTTTCTGCAATTTTAGTGTATATTAATGCATCTCAAAGCGGCGGACATTATAGTTACGATTATTACCCAAAGACTTCCCACAGCCTTCATCTTCCAGTGCTCATTACTTTCTGAAAAATTATCCTTGGGGACTGAAATTTTCCAAGGCTGTCCTGTGGGGGTTTTTCTTAGGATTTGGGCAAAACGTATTTGGGAAGAGGGAGGAATTAGCCTCCTGAAGTCAGTCTCCTTGGTGACATCTGACAAGGAAAGAATGCCATCAGAGCGGGGAGGGGCCGCGTCGTCACTGTGCAGACCCCGGTTCCATTATTCAGTTCTGTCTACTGTGAGATGACAGTCCTATCTTAAAAGTGAGAGCTCAGTAGGGTGGAGGGGGCAGTCCCTGCAACGGTCATCTTGCAGCTGAAGCACGGGCCAGTCAGGGAAGCCAAGAAGGTGACCACAGCACCATCAGCGCACGCGAATGGCTGGACATGTATTTTCCAACGCAGAGGCAGACTTGCAGAAAGTCCCCTGAGCATGGCCAGGGTGTGCTGACACAACCCAAAGAACACAGGTGTCCTGTGCCAGCTTCTCAACTGTCCCCCCAACAGATCTGCTGGTGGGAAAGAAAAACGTGCCCCCTGGAAGACGGCCCCTTGTTGGCCTGTAGAACTGCCCCAGACCCCATCACCAGGGCGGGGTGGCCAGGGAAGGCAAGGGGCCCCCTTTCAGACAAAGAGGCTCCGTCCAGCGTCCCACCCTCAGCCCTCAGTTAAAGGCGTGCAGCTGTGGACGTGTCCAACAGACCTCTGTGCCCAAAGTGCAGCGCAGTGCTGTTGTGCGCGAGTGCTGATGGCATTATTAGTCCGCTGACAACATCACGCTCACCTGAAGTTTCCCCAGCACTTCTCTTTTCTGCAAAGGTTCCAAAATACTTGACTAGCATGCCCTCAGACGCACGCTGATCAGCAAGCCACAAGCACTCTGGTTCCCACTGTGAGTGGCTCCAGGAACCGCAGCCGAGGCCCACTGGGGCCTGTGAGGAGCCCATGGGGGAAAGCCCTGCGGGCCCGACCCTCCACCTGTCCCTGCTGTAGGCCCCGAGCCGTGCCTAATGGCATCACATCAGAGAGGCACAGTCAATATTCCAGAATGATGACGCAGGCTTTCTGTTGACTTCCAGTGGGTCTTACAAAGCTGCATTTCAGTTTTTCAAGTATTGAGTCCTGAGACCCCAAAACATCTCCATGCTGAAGGTGGGGCAGGAGGGAATCCCTGAGCCTGAGAGGGAGGCACCACGGTGGCCATCCACGGGCTGAGAGGCCTCCAGGAAGAAGTGGGGCACAAGGGACAGGATTCGCCTCCCATTCCCCAGTCTGCACTGGAAACTCTGCTGGTGCTGACCTGGTCCCTCTCTCAATCCAAGGCCACGTCTTTTGCTAAAGCACCGGCGGCAATGGCCCCATCTCAGGGCTCTCTTGACTCCTTCAGGAATGGACACATGAAGAGGCGCTGTGGGCCTGTCCAGGGGACTCAGAGGGGAGCCTGCCACCCATTGGATGCCCCGACCAGGGCACAGCCCCCTCCTGCTGTCCATGGCGTGTGTCTCAGATGTGAGCTGGAGAGGGTCCCCAGCATCCCCACCTCACCTGCAGAGAGATGCGGGGTGGCTTCCATCCCCTGCATGAAGCACCCGCAGCTTCCCTAGAAGCCAGTTTAAATGGTAGCCATGAGCAGTTCAGAGCCTGCGTCCTCAACCCTGACCTTCACCAGCCCTCTCAACCGGCCCGGCCCTCTCACAGGCGGCTGGCTCCAAAGCAGGGTCACCATCCCTATTCCCCTGGGTACCCACTGAGCTACTTCACATCTATGACCAGATTCTTGCTCAGCGCCCTCTGAGGGTTCAGACTCGCCCTGGGCAGCGAGGCCAGGACGTCCGCGTACCCTTCCCCAGCACGCTGCAGCCAACCTGCCACCTCCCGAAGCCAGCTCTGACCTCACCTCCCTACACAGACCGCAGGCGTGACTGAGGCCACTCACACACCGACGGGCTATGCAGCTCTCCCTGCCGGCCTGCGAGGCCTCACGGAAGGTAATTAATGTCCAACCTTGTTCAGAAGTTGTGTTCCATTTAAGTTACATCTAAATGCACGTGTCCTGGGGGTGAAGGATGGCTCTTAGAGACCCCAGTGGAGGGGCGTGGGGAGGGCCAAGATGCTCCATCTCAGGAGCTGCCACCAATAGTCAAAGATTGAGACCAGACCCCGGGGCAAGGGTGGACACACTGAGTGGCTCAGATCTGGTGGAGGACATCAGCTGTTCAGACCCAGCTGAAAGCATCATTGTGATTTTCCCCTTTCTCCCTGGATCTCAGGGTGATGGGCAACATGGGCACATGTGCTGACCCAGAGATTAGATCGCCCTCTGGATGCTGAGAGCATCGAAGGAGGGATCTGCGGGTGGGGTGGGCAGGAGCTTGGATTCCAAGATGTTCAGAAGCCGGCCTGCCCACCTGAGCTGGGCCTAAACCTGGCCTTGGATAAAAGTTCCAGAAAAACAGTAGTTGTTTTTTATTGACAGTAGAGAAACCTCCCATTTGCATTCAGCATGGGTTTCAAACTATGAAAGTTGAGTGAGAAATTATTTCTAAATGTCCCTAGATGGGTGCACCTCTTTAAATCCTTCTCCAAATTCAATCCTCCTTTTTAATACAAGTCAACTCTATGTCTTTTGGCTTCAACAGAAGGTTTTATATAAAAAGCCCTCGTTGCTGAGAACAGCCTGCTTCTCTGTGTTCTCATTACCCTCGCCTAAAAGAAAACTATTCTGCCACACACACACGGCCCAGCCCGGGATCCACCATTTGCCTGGTGTCCAAGGATGTAACTTTCAGGGGAGGTGGGGCAGGAGAAGCACCCAGATCCTGGAGGGCCAGCCCTCCCGCCCCCACCTTCATCCTCCATCTCATTTGGTGTCACAGACAAGGAGACCTGGGTGAGCAGGACTGCAGCCCTCATGTTTAGGTTGCACATAGCTAGAAGTCAGTCCCCAGTGTCTTAGGCCTGGGCTGCCCACTGCCCCCACAGCTGTATCAGCAGCCGCAGAGGAGAACCTGAGTTGGGGGTTACTGTTTCTTTGTTGTTTGTTTTGGTGGAGGCAAATTTTGCAGCAAGATAAGAGGCCTTGGAGAAATAAAGCCATTCGGGATTCTCCTCTTTGGTACAAAAGATAAATTTTAGATTGAGTACTGGTTTCTTAAAAGGCTAAAATGCACAGACCTGACCACGCACCTCCTCAGTGGGCTTCCAGTCCTCCGGGTAGGAGCAGGCTGGCCGCACGGCCTGCGCACAGGAGCTGGCCAGCTGCTGCCTGGAGGGACAGGGAGGGCGGAGCCTGCTCCGTGTAGCTGCTCCAGCAGCCTCTGCTGTGGGATCTTGGGAGAAAGCTCTCAGCACAGCCACTGAGCAAAGTGGGCAAAATCCTGCTAAAAATACGCATGTCCCCCTCCTTCTTTCTGCTGGGAGTAGGTTCTGGCCTTAAATAACTGAACCTAAAAGAGAACTTGCAATAGGGACCACCATGCCCCTGGTCCTATGAAGAAATCACAGACCCCTTAGAATCCCACGGGGCTTGACAAGTCACAAGCCCCTCCCAGCTGGGGTCGGCAGGAGCTGGCCTCACTCCATGCAGGGTGAAGACTAGACCGAGGGAAGGGTTTTGGCTCTTGGCTGGGGGTTTTTGCTTCTCAGGAGCCTCCCAGAGCCCACCTCTGGCTCTCCCCACAAGCGGCAACTCCACAGGGCGAACCGCCCAGTCCCTTGTCCCTTGTTCTGCCTCCTTCTCTCTGACTCGCCTTTGATGCCGAGGCCTCCTTGCCAGTGTTTGTGGTGAAGAGGGTGGGCAGGGAGAGCCCCTCGGAGCTTGCCTGGCAAGACCTAGAGACTGGCAGAGCCAGCTGAAAGATGGCCAAGAGGACAGAGGCCCCCGGGCCCCACAGGGAAGGCAAGGGTCCTGGGGCAGGTGCCTGACTTTCACCCCCACAGGGCCGTCTCTCTGAAGGGCAGAGATGCTGACACCCCAGCATTCATGGTCTCTGGGGTCAGTGTGGTTACAAGTGCCCCATGACACATCTTTAGGCCTAAGTTAGAATAAGATCCAAAGTGCTCTCCCAGGCCTTGAGGACCCTGCTGGGTGGCTGTCCCTCTCAGAGGCCCCCCTTGCTCCTCCTACCGGGACTCCAGCAACACTTTGTAAAATGCAATTTATATACTGTGAGCTTGCCCTGGGCTACCAGAGAAAACACTTTCAAATAAAGTAACAGATTTTATTCTCTTTATTATCTCAAGTCACCTTCTAAGGCATGTTTTGGTGTCAGCTTAAGTGTTGGGGAAACTGTGATAGCACACTAATTTACTAAGTGCATTACACTGAAAAGTGTATATTTTATCAGCCACATCAGCTGGGCCACCAGGCGTTTCCTTGGGGGAGGATGCTCAACCTTCCGTTCTGTGGATCCCAACACAGAGCAGGCCCCACTGCGCACGCAATCTTTACCATCCAACTTTTCTTTCTAGGTACTGGAGATTGAACCCAGGGATGCTCTACCACTGAGCTACATCCCCTGCCCTTTTTGTTTTTTGGAGACAGGGTCTTGCTAAGATGCACAGGCTGGCCTCAAATTTGCCATCCTCCTACCTCAGCCTCCTGAGCCACTGGAATTACAGGCGTGCACCTATCAATTGAGAGCTTTCCTCAGGAAGTCACAGAAGTACCCCCATCACCCATAAAGTGTGGACAGGAAGAGACAGAGCTGGAGAGAGAAGGAACCAGAACGTTATAAATAAAAAAGAGACAGCCGTGGCTCAGAGAGCAACCAGCTTCCGAGAGGCACAGAAAATAAGAGGTTTAGGCTGCCTGAATGTTTCATGAGCCTGTGAAAATAACGTGCTGCTTTATAAAAGAATGAGGGGAGGCACTGCAGCTAATCAAAAAGATGTAGGTGCAAATGGGATGTGTTTATAAAGCTGAGCCGGTGCCAGAGCCAAGGCCCGCTTGCAGGCAAGGATATGGGGAGAGGCAGCTCCCCAGGAGAAGCATCTCCGGGGAAGGGGGAAAGTTTCAAGATGGTTTTTCCCCTTCACTTGTTTAAAAATAAAAAATTCCTCACTGCGTGTCAGCTGCGTGTCAGGTTCCATTTGTCTTTATAACAGAGTATCAAGTAGGAGTGAGGGAATAAATAAACACAGAGAGACAACCGACCAAAAACTGCAGGCACAGGGACAGGATGGAGGAGGCAAGCCCCATGCCACAGTCACTGAAAAATAACACTTCAATTCGGTGGGCAGCAAGCCGCTCTGTGCCCCTGACACCTTCTCCTCTCCTGGCCCTGTGCCCCTCCCCGGCACTTGTGGGTGGGACAGGAGCCCTCTTGCACATGCCTTCCTCCTTAACCTCACAAGCATGGCTCAAACAAGGCTCTGTGTTGGGGTGGGGGCTGGGTAAATCAGCCAAGAGCAAGGAGCCTCCAACTTCTACACATCAGAGCAAAGTTGCCTTCGGCAAGGGGCAGAGGGAGGGCTGGGGCAGAGGCAACTGCCCAGTGAACCAGCGTGGCTAAGACCTGGAGTTAGGTTGGACAGCTCCCAAGCTTAGCTCATCTCCAGATAGCAAAGAGCGTGAGGAGGTGGCAGGCAGACAGAAGGCCCTTTCCAGAGTGGTACCCAGGCACCTCCTGGATGCAATTATGTCTTCACCAGACTGGGGTTTCCTGGCTCTGAACTGGCCTCGGGAGCCTCCCCTTTCCCCCAGCAGGGTGAGGGCAACATCTGACACCCCCACACTATCCGAGATTCCAGGGGAGGATTGGCGGGAAGCGCGCCCAGGCCCTGTCCTTGGTGCTGCCGCCCGCTGTGCTCCCGCCCTCTATGCCACCGGGCGGCAGGGACGGCTTCCTTCCAATCCGGCCTCTGGTCCCTGCCGAAGGGCGGTAAACACTGTCAGCCCCGGTGTGGCTCTGTCCGAGGCCACTGAATGAGGAGTGTTTGCAGCGAGGTGCAGCGCCCTCAGAGACCGATCCTAAAGGGACTTTTCTGAATTCTGGACTCCTCCTGGCGACCTGAGGCGACCCAAGGCCCAGGGTTAGACGCAGGTCTCTCCTGGGCCCTAGTCTCTGAGGAGGGCAATTCAGAGCCACCATCTAGGTTCTCTTTTTATAGTGGAGGGGAGAGCTATTAGAGACCCGCAACTCGTGCCAGAAAACCCCAGCGCAAACAGCCGAGGCGCCACCGGCCATCCCTCCCCTGGCACGCAGCTGCCTCCCAGGCCGAGCTGTCCCTCTGCCTCTGCTGCCTAACCTCTTTTGGGTTCCCCACCTCGCCCACTCTGCCGGCCTTCCAGGAACAGCCCAGCATTCCCAGGAGCTCCCACCCGGGAAATGAGGAGTTAAACTTGTTTCCAGGAGTGTTGGGTGAGCCCAGCGCCCACGCAGGGAGGCCTCCAGTCCCCAGGGAGGGGTGGGGGTGGCAGCCTTGGCCCTTCCTCCTCTGAAAGGGAGCTCCTGGCCCTCAGCAGGCGAAGAGGGGCTGGCCCTAAAAAGGCGCCCCGCCCCCCCCCAGGCCTCCCCCAGGCCCGCACCCGCCAGCGCCCAGCGGCCTTGGGGCACCCCGTGGCCTCCAGCACCCCGTTTTCATCAGCCAGCGCCTTCTCCACAACTTTCTCCCTCTCTCCCGTCACAATTTTCGCTCACCTGGAGGGTCTGGTTTTAATTAGTGTGATATCCCCGTTAACAACGCAGCCTAATTAAGACATCCGCCTGGAGTCCGCGATGCACACTTAAATGGGCACGTCCTGCCGCAATGTTTATATGGTGTTTTTTTTTTTCTTTTCTTTATTTCTTTTTTTTTTCTTTCTTTCTTTGGCAGACCAGTAAACCAAGGCCGGCTTCTGACGAAAGACCTCGGTACCAAAGACCCCACTCAATTAGCCTCCTACCTGCTCGGTGCTAAGTGCCCCGGGCTCCCGGGTGAGCGCCCCGGGCGTCCCCAGTCTAGCCAGCGTTCGGCAGGAAATTAACCGCCGGAGCCAGCTTGCGCATGAAGCGACTTCACCTCCACGGGGGCGGGGGTGGGGGGGCGCACTCGCCGAGGGACAGATTTCTCCATCCCTGTCCTTTGCCTCCACCGCGGGTGTCAGGACTAGCGGCACCGCGGGAGTCCTTTTAAAAAGTCACCATTAAATGATAATCCAAAAGCAGGAACGGAAAGGGGTGGGGGGAGGCAGATCTGTCATCCAGGAGTTTCCTCCGCCCCTCCCCGCCCCCCCCCGCGACCCGCTGGGCCCCCGCCCCCAGTGGACTCTGGAAACATCCTCCCCTCCCCACGTGAGACCTGGGATCCCTGGGCCGCTCCAGGACTGGATGGGGTCCCAATGCACCCCCATGCTGGTCGCGGCGCTTCAGTCCCGGCACAGCCTGGGTGCTGCCCCAGGTGGCCCAGGCACTGCGGGGCTGCGCGCCACGGGAGGCTCGGCGCCAGAAGGGGGAGCGGTGAGGCTGCGACCCAGAGCCCCAGAATGACCGCCGGCCTCTCACCAAGGAAGACCGCCTCCGAGGGGGTCGAATCCCAGACGTCCCAGACGAGCCCTGCCGCCTTCCAGGGCCACCAGGGCAGAAAGTTTGGGCCAGGGTGTGCCGGCCGCGCTAGCGCAGCGTCCCCCCGCCAGATTGCGCGGGCCCTGGGAGAGGCCGAGACGTGGGAGAGGAAGCCTCTGCTCCTGCCGGAACCTCGCTCACGCCGCGGGGGAGACTCGCCCCGAGCACCCCCAGCCCGCCCCCTGGAGGGCCCTGCGAGCGTTCACCTCGTGCACACCGGGCGGCCGCGGGCCCTGGTCCCTTTTGGGAAGCCTTGGGGGCTCTTTCCTTTCCACAACTCCTTAGGGTCATCAACCTCTCCAGTGACCCTCCTCCCACAGGACCCAGCAGGGCTTGCTGGGCCTGGGTGCTGCGGGAGAAGCACGCTGCACCACTGCGGGGTCGCCAGTCCCCGCTCCCAATCGTGCGGGTTCGGGCCGCCTCCCCAGACGCGACCCGCCGGCCGGGATCTCGGCGCACCTCGGCCTCCCCCCGCCGGGGAGTTCCCATAGCCGGGCATTGTGCCGCCGCCGCCGCAGCCACGGCCACGCAGCGCGCGGGACTCCCCAGCGTCTCCACAGAGCCTAACCCCGGGCCTTCCCATTCACAAAATCGCCCCTCTCGTCCCTTGCCTGGCCACGCGCCCTGACCCCAACCCCGAGGAACCCGGAGAACCCCGACCCCGCGGGAGGACCCCTGACCCCAAGGGCGCCACCCCTCCCCGCGCGACCTCGGGTCGGTCCCTGGCGGCGCGCTGCAGCCCCGCGCCCTCGCCAGCCCCGCCTCCCACTGCGGGGTCCCTCGCGCCCCTCCCCGGGCCGTGCCCCCACCCCCAGCCCGCTCCTCTCGATGGTAACGACCGTGGCAAGGCGAGGCGGGCGACGAGGGTTGGGCTACTCACGGGCTCAGCGCTCCCCGCGGCAGGTGACGGGGCCCCGGCGGCCATGCCCCGGCTGCATCCCGGCCGCCGAGCGGGCAGCAGCGTCCCGGGGCCGCACCGGCGAGCCGGCGGCGAGGGGCGCGCGAGGCCGAGCTCGGGCGGCGGCTGCGGCGGCTTCTCCTCCGACCACGCGCGCTGCTGGGGCCCGCGCCCGGCCGCTGTCCGAGAGGCTCCGCCGGCTTCGGAGCAGCTCCGCGGCTCCGCGCTCCCGCTCCCTCTTCCCTCGCCGCCTCCTCTCTCTGTCTCTCCCCCTCTCCCCCCTCCTTCTCTCTCTCTCTCTCTCTCTCTCTCTCTCTCTCTCTCTCTCTCTCTCTCTCTCTCTCTCTCGTTCCTCTGGCTGGCTCGGCTGGAGCGAGAAGGCAGCAGGAGCACGCGGCGGCGGCGGCGGCGGCGGCGACTCGGGAGGAGCGCGCAGCGCGTGGCAAGGGAGGGGGCTCTGGCGGTCTCGGTCGCGCGGCCAGAGAGGGCGGCGGGGCGGGGAGGGCCACGGCCTGGCGGGCTGAGTCCCGACGCACCCTGGCGGCCCGCAGCGCTAGCGAGGCGGTGCAGCTGAAGGGAGGGGTGGGCGACGCGCTGGGGACCCCAGAGCCCAGGGCTACCCCGTTCCCTCGAGCACCGCCCAGGGTCCTGCCTCCCCCACTCCCCACTCCCCTCCCTCCCTCCAGCCGACCTCTGCACCGAGGGCCTGTAACAGAACCCCTGCACTCCCTCCTGCACATCTCTGGGCCCCGTTTTCCTTTCCGCGCTGGGGGGTCCCCAGAAACGGAACCTGGTCACTCAAGGAGCAGCAGGAATGAATGTCCCCTCTCCAAGCCTCCTTTCTCTTAATCCCTAGAAGAACTTTAATAGGCCTGGAATTCCCTGTTTTGCCCTCCTGGGGATCCACAGCAGAAAGTGACCAGGCCCACCCCAGGACAGGGATGGAGCCGTTTTTCAGAAGCCACATGAGACATATCCACCTAGGTCAGAAGAGCAGGTAGTTCCTGTCCCAATCCAGCCTCCTCTGACCCAGATCATGGTGTAGGGTCTGGGAGGGTCTCTCTCAGTGGGGAGCAGAGGCAGCAGAGTGGAGTGGGACCTAGGGAGGGCAGTGGGGTCAGCGGCCTGGCTTTCAGCACCAGAAGGGGCCTACGCAGGCCTGGGCAGGGATTCTGAAACAAAAGAGGTCAAGGCAGTGCTTGGGTTGGGGAGCTGGGCCACGTCCTCAGCATGAAAATAAAGGAAAACCCGTCACCAGGTCGCTCTGACTGTGGGTGCTGCTTCTTCCTCCTCGCACCTGACTGTACTGCTTTCCAAGGTGAGGCAAGAAGGGTGTCAGGGAACCTGGGGTCCGGTGGGGTCTGGAAGACGGGGCACTGCTGACTGACGAGAGGGGCATGAAGGAAGCCCCCTGGTCCCTGGGGTGCTGGCGGCCTTCGCTGCAGAGCAAGGGTAGACAGCGTCTAAGGCAAGTGGCTGCTGCCCACTCACGAGCTTAATGCTTTTAATTTCTGGCCCTTCGGCCTGTCTGGGCCATTGATCTGTCTTGGCCGGTGGGAATCGTGCTCTACAACTCCACGGAAGCTGCTGGGCCCTGCAGCTAAACACCAGATAAATGCCTTGTCTTGGAGCGAGGCAGCTCTTTGGTTGACTGAACTTTCCCCAGCCCCGGATTTGAAATGGCACATCCCTGCTCAAAAGGCCTCATTGGCTGTCTACATCCTCTGCTGTCAGATGGTGCAGGCTTGCATGGCCGGCGACTGGTGGCTGGGCCCACCCACGCCCCATCCCTCACCTGTCCCTACAGGCAGGCCAGCAGCACCCCTCTCTCCCCAGTGTTTCTTGTTCTCTGGAGCCCGCTCTGGTCCAGGTCCCACTGCCCTCCGGGCCTCCTCCAGCATCCTCTTCCAGACAGAAAGGTCTCCAGCTCCCCACATAGGGCTGTGTGTGCCTCCCAGGCAGCTGGGGCACCACAGGGCCAGCCCTAAACACCAGGAGGAAGAGTGGAGAGGCGCAGGCGCAGGACCCCATCACTCCTCCAGGTCCTGCTGGGGAAGCTCTGAAGAGAGCAGTGCCTCTTCCAGCCCCAGCCGCCCCAGCTCAGGGCTCAGCTCACTTCCCACCCAGACCCCGGGTGGCAAACTGAAGCTGGCATCTGCCCATCAGGATGATGCCCCTTGGGGACAGGCCCCAGGGATTTTTCCGTTCAGACCCAACACCATCCATGGGGACCTGCCATAAAAGAGGGTCAGGGATGGTCTGTGTGTCTTCAAACGGGGACCAATCAGGAGTCCTTCCATGAGAGTGTCGTCCCAGACTTTTGAAACCTCTCATTTGGCAACTTTATTTTTAAAGCGAGTGCGAGTGCGTGGGGAAGAGCTGAGGACAGTCCTTTGTAATAACAAGGAGGAAAGAAACAGAGGGAGGTTCCGACGGGTCGGAAATGCCCCCAAACGCAGGGCTCCTCTGAAAACCACTAACACTACAAAAGGGAATGTTGGTCTTCCCTTTTGTTCTGTTTTGTTAAGGTGTAAACCCCCACAGGCCTGAGAGCAGGAGAAAGGGCACCAGCAACGCACTGTGGGCTCAGGAAGCCTGCGGAGGGGTGGCCTGGCAGTCCAGCTGGAGCTGACCCTCGGTGGGCCAGGCCGGCCAGCAGGGCTTCGAAGGCTCAGAAGCCGCAGAACCAGAGACCTGGGCAGGGAGGGGAGGTGGAAGCCCAGAGATGACTGGGTGGCCCTGGGGACCTGACGCAGAGGAAGGAAAGGCGTCCTGCATGGAAACCCGCTCAGACCCCCCCTAGCATGGCATCTTGACCTTTGCCCTCCACCCAGCTCGGAGGCCGGAAGAGTCTCCTCTGGGGAATCTGATCAGTACCAAAAGGAGAAACCTAAGGAGACATCGTTGTGCTGCTTCCCATTCAGGGTCCCAGCCAGTGTCCCCAAGAGGGAACCTCCAGGGCACAAGCCTCACCCAGGCTCAGAGCTGTGGCAGCTTTGCGGCCCCTTCTTAAAGGGGAGCAGCCAGAGCTCCAGGACAGCCTGATCCTCAAAGAGATCCGAGGAGATAGTGCACCCCAGAACCAAGAGCAGAAGCTATTGTAAGGAGAACATTTAGAGAACCGAAAGGGCTGGGAAACTAAAGCATGAGGACCGCAACAAACAAACGCCAAAACCTCAACAGACCAAAGCAGGAGAGAGTCCCAGAAGGCAGGGAAAGAGAGAGGGGAGGGCTGAGAAAGGAGGGAAGGTGGGTGACCTGTTGACAGAGCAGCCCCACAGAGGACTCCTCCCTGCAGAGAGAGCGCAAGCAAAGAGAAGAGGGAATCACAAATCACTTAATTCAAGAAATCTTCCAGGAAATGAGTTTTCAAATTCTCCCCACAAGGGTTGGAAACTAACCCACCTAGTATCATGAGAAACCAAAGAGTTCCCCAGGTTTCCAGGAATGAGAACCGTGCCTGAATTCTCAGCAAGCCAAGCTCATGACAGGGAAGGGGTGCCTTCAGTGTGCTGGCAGATAATGATTTCTGGCCCTACTTCACCAAAGATGCCGTCCAACAGGAGACTACAATGAAGACATTTGCACCAGTGAGGTCCCTAAAGAATGATTTCCCACACACCATTTTTCATTTACTACAGGATGTGCTCCAACAAAACAAGGGAGGAAAGCATGAAACCAGGCAATAGGACTAGCTGAAGCAGTGGTCCAGCAAGAGAGAGGGTAGGTCCAAGGGATGGGACAGAGGGATGGCAGGGGGCCGCTGTCCAGATGAGAGCGGTCATCGGTGGAATGCCTTCTGCCCTTTGGACAACAAAAGAAACTCTTCCAGGTTCTTCTCTGCACTTGGGCCAGATTGTTTGGACTTCCCACTCCTCTCTCTGTACAGCGCCACTGGCATGACCTGCAGACACTGGCTTCAGCCCTCTGAAGCGACTTGGTCTACTCTGGCAAACAGGAGGGTGGCTCTGGTGAGCTAAGAAAGAGAAAGGAGGTCAGCCTACCTTCCGGACATCACGGCAGGGCGTGTGAGCCCCGGGTTCTCTCACTCCTCCAAAGGGGCCCTTATAAACTCTTGGGCAACCGAGGCCCCAAACCGTCCCCTTTATCTTCTCCCAGACCCTTCCATCGAAGAGTAGCAGCCCAAGGGAGCCATGGACAGGAAGGACACTCGCTGTTATGTTAATCGCCCTGCACATCCACGTCTGTGTGAGCCAAAATAGGATATGCAACAATTAACAACACAACCTAAAACGGCCAAGGACAAGGGGTATACTGGGGCTTCTTTCCCTTGTCAACCATTAAGGTCAGGTCTGTAGATGACCAGCACCCTGGCCTGCCACAGAGCTCCCCCTGCCGCCTGGTACCAGCGCCTCACTTGGTCCTTGAGTCCGACAGAGCACACCCACCTGCCACGCACACCTTGGTGTTTCCCCGCCACCGTCCAGGCTGGCTGACTGCTGTCCTGCTCACAGGGCCTCCTTCCTGGGCTGCCGTCTAAGCCCTGAGGGACACTGGGGAGCGCTGAATCGCTGTGGAGGGCACGTGAGATCTGGGGGAACGTATTATTGGAACAACTCACTATCGTCCTCCTTGCACAAAAACACAGGTAGGTGTGTAAGAGGGTCTCTGTGGGCGGAGGGGGCCCCGCCCTCACACACCAGGGGCTTCAGCTCCGCACCTCCACAGCGGCCCGCACATCACCCCCTGTCCCCCCTTGTCCCTGGAGGACCTAGGATTTCCCCTGGGAACCCCCTCGTGTTGGCAGCGCTTCCTTTCACCCCGTTTCCAGCCTTAGTCCTTCTCCCCGCTCCCTCCCAACCCTCCTCTCAGGGTCCTCTCCTTCAGCGCCTCTGCAGCTCTCCTGCCCTGGGGGTCCTGGCCACCGCCAGAAGGTGGGATTGGGCCTCCTGCGTCCTTCCAGGACTCCTGGGCACTGCTCTCCCCGTCCCGCCTCCTCTCCTTCACAGACTCCCCCACCTCCATGCTGGCACCTGACACCCCACAGGAGTGCCCTCTCCCCACCGCCCAGAGGCACTGTCTCCTGGGTCCACTTGGGTGGATGACCCTGCTGCCCGCCCGTCTAGACCTCCCTTCCTCAGCCTGCTCCTCCCCGACCTGCAGGCTCCCCAGACAGAGCAGCATCTTGCCCCTCTCCCTTCTCCTCCTCTGCACGGCCATCCAGACTGTGGATTCTCTCAGAAGTCACCATGGCCGGGAGCAACTTCAGAGGTCATGTTGGGCAGCCCCTGAAGTCACAGAAGACTGAGGCCCAGGGCGTCTCACCAGCAGCTCAGGATGTGGGCGTAGCCTCGAATGCTGCAAGTGGGCGCATGGCCCTGGGGGGAGCAGGCAGGTGTGGGCAGGTGTGGCCACAGCTCCACCCCCACCCCACCCCCCCCACCCCCGCACACCGGGTTAGGAGCGTGCAGCTCTGCAGCAGCACCCAGTCACTCCAGTTTTGCAGATCATCCCCCACCCCTCCCTCGGGTGGACAGGAAGTGTCATAGGGAGGGCGGTCGGTGCAGGGTACCTGCAGGGTCCGAGGTCCACGCCACATGACAACACAGCCTCCTTCAGAGGGCAGGGATGGCCTGGGGGACGGGGAAACAAGCAAGTGAAGTTGTCTGAGACACCGTCCAACTTTGACAACCAGGAGCCTCCCAGGATGGGTGCCACGGTCTCCAACGGGGACCCAAGGCTCTTCCCTGCAGCCTCTCAAAGGCATGTTTTGAGCGGGACATGCACCATAGTTTTGAGCTCAGCCTGTGATTGCACAATAATTCCCACCCAGAGAACAAATTAAAAATAGGAAAAATCCATCCAAACCGTGGGTCTGCTGCGGCAGGGTGGTGTCAGATTGCTAGGCAACCCCAGGCAATCCCGTGGGAAGAAGGTCTGTGCCGAGCTGGTTCCACAGAAGCAGAGCTCTTGTCCCTTTTGTGTGGATGTGCTCAGCCGGATCTGAGCAGAAGTCGGGAGAGAACGGAGGCGCGGGCTGCGTTCGCGGGCAGAGTGCACGTCCTCTGGACAAATGGATTTTCCGGAGGACGGAGAAGGGGGGGTGCTCACAGGATGAGAAATATCTGGATATGCTGGAAAATCAGCCTGTTTCTCTGCTTCCCCAGGTCCAGGTGTTTAAGATTGTGCAGGCAAAACGTCTGGATTTTAATGGGTTCTCTCCCCAGCCTCCTCATCACCTTCAGCAAGAAGCACATGTACACTAGGTTCAGAACTGGAGAGAGCCAGGAGCAGGAGGAGGAATGGAAGAGACCCTGGGGGAGGAGGCAGAGAGATGGAGCCGGGAAATAATGAGGGCCCACGTCTGGCTCCACACTCCCAAGAGCGAGATGGAGCAGGAAACGCACACACGTTCTCTTCGCATTTCCATCCAAGCCTTAATCTCATTAAAACGTTTGTGGATGTTAAAATTTTGACGATGAGCATCAAATACTTTTAAAAGAAAAAGGTGGGGGGGGGGCGTGGCATCATGAAACACAACAAAAATTTCCCATTTGATTTCCAGGTCTGTAGACTCTGCAGGATGAAGCCAGAGACCTTATGCCTGTTGGTGGGGTTGCAGAGATCACCCAGGCCACGCAGAAGGACGGGCTGGGGTCTGGGGCTGCTGCAGCAGGGTGCTTACCACAGAAATGCTGTCCCTCGAGGAGGTCAGAAGTGAGCAAGACCCATGCCCTGCCTCCCTCCCAGCTTCCAGTGGGCACTGCGACCCCTGGTGGTCCCAGGCTTGTGGCATCCTGGCTGCAACCCCACCTGTCTTCACATGGGTTCTCTGTGTGGGTCTTTCACCCAACCCAGTATGACTTCATCTTGACCATTACCTTTGCAAAAACCGTAGTCCTAAATAAGGCCACATCCCCAGGTTGCAGGGGACAAGCCCTGGGGCGGGTTTGGCTCTTCTTAACCGACTCAGACAAGCTATAGGGCAGGCAAACCCTGGCCACCATCTGACCTCATCCAACATCCCCCGCACAGAGGGTGTCACCCAGAGACCACTGCAGTGCTGGGCGCTCACCACACCCTGAGACAACCCTTCCCTGGGGAAGAGCCCGCAGAGCTGAAAAAGTCCCTCCCCTAGTGACCAAACCTCCTCTGGGCCATGGTCCCACCCAGAGTGCAGAGTGCAGACCATCTTCTGGAGCAAATGGCTACCAGGGTCTGACCCCACCACAGCCACTGCAGCCACAGGCACACTTGCTCACGCTGACCCCCGCAGGTGTTCTGAGGTGACTCTGCCCCCCCTTTCCGCCCTCCTAGAATGGCACAGGGTCTCCAGAGGCCCCGCCCCACAGATAGCAGGTGGAGAGCAGGGGCCAGAGCTGCCCACATCCTGCAGGGCAGCACTCAGTCCACGGCCACAGCGCAGGCTGCAAGCTGGTACTTGCACACTGTTCCCGGGCACCGACATCCAGACCTGAAGTGGTGTCTTCACTCACCCCTGCTGCACCTAACCCCCTGGCCATCTCCCGCCAGCTCCGCCATCCGAACTCAGCTGCACCAGCGCAGCGTGAGAACCGCACCAGCACGACCTGCTGAACAGGGCAGAACTGAGCTTCCCCTGAGCAGGCCTCCTGCCCGCGACACCAGGTGGGTGGGCCCCGGGGAACCTACCCTTGTGCTAAGCTGCCAGTCTATGGTCATTGTTGGGGCAGCCTAATATGTCACTTCAGCACCAACAGTGTGACACTCCTACCCCCTGCCACGGCTTCCCCAGGGGAGAGGAGACGCCCCCTCTTCTCCGCACCTGGGGCCCAGCAGCTCCTGGGTCAAGACCTGCCCTGGGCTCATCCCACTGACAAAGTCCGGGCCACGGGCTGACCTGAGCCACAAGGGAAGCTGGGCGAGTGGTGTCCAGGCTTTTCAGCTCCTGTAGGGATGGCAGTCCCTGCCTGCTGGGCTGCATCACAGGGACGTTCCCTGGGCAGGGAGCCAGGACCAAGGCTCTATGAATCTGCAGTGCAAGGCCAGTGGCCGCGCAGGTGTGGGCTCTGCCCCGAGGTCAGTGCTACACCCAGAGCCGAGCCCAGGGACTCCCAGGTCCCTGGTGCCAGGGGCCATCTCAGTCCTCTGCAGATCTTCTCGTGATCTGCTTTGTCTTGTGTCTGTGGTTAAGACGCCCCAGATCACCCAGGAAGAAGAGGCCTGGACCCCCAGCTCACAGGGAGCCATCTGGGCCGGCAGCCTTGTCTTCCACCTCTCAGGCCACCCTCCCCCTCTGACTCACCCTCAGGGTGCCCAGCCCCACCTCCCATCTCTCCAGGGCTCACGGCCCTGCCAAGTTCAGGCCCCTGCCCATGGACTCTGGGGTCACAGGTGGTTTTGAAGAGCTTTCTTGGGGTGTGGTTGGCAAACAGCAGAACCACATGTTTGAAGGGGACAGTTATCCTCTGGACACAGGAGAGCCTGCGGGGTCACCATCAAGATGGCAGATGCCTCCAGCACCTGAAAGCTCCCTCCTGCCCAGCCCCAGGGAATCTGCCCCACAAATCTCATGCAGAGTGGCTTTTATTTCCTGGGAATTTTATATAAATGCTCCCGTTTGTCTGGCTTCTTCCACGCAGCACCGTCCCTAGGAGCACGCGTCCTGCAGGAGTAGCAACGGTCATCCCTTTCTTCACCGCGTGGATGGCTGCAGCCGTCCACTGTGTGCTGGCGTTCAGGTGATTTCCAGTCTGGGAATATTGCAGACCAGCCTTTTAGAACCTCCATATGGACACGTTTTTATTATTAAAAATAAATGAACGGGGCAAAGATGGGGGTGTGGCCCACTCTTGCCCACCCGCCTGCAGTCAGGGCCATCCATCGTGCTGTGGGGAGACAGTGGGGAGGGGCATGAGGTGGCTCCGGGGAAAGGTGTGTGGCAATAGCTCCTAGAGCAAGGACACATGTTGAAGTCATCGAGATAGCAGGTGACAGGGGCCAACCTGTGGCTAGGCCTTTGGTCATCTGCAGGAGAGTGCCCAGGGGGAGGCCGGGGAGGAGGGGGACGGAGACACAGAGAGGCCATGGCCGGGTCCTGTGCAAGGGCAGCTGGCCCACCTCTTCCTCAGGATGACCCTGCCTGTCCCCTCCAGCCACCGGCTCTTCCCGCCCAGTGCTCAGTGCCTGTGAGCAAGGGCAGGGGGCGAGCATGTTCCCCCAGCCAGGTGACGCCCAGTGTCACCACCCGTCTCAGCCCACAGGCCAAGTAAGCTGGAACAGCCCTGCCCCTTCTGCCAGGTGGGCTCCGGGCGGCCCCGGGGCTTGTTTAATATCAAAGCCAGACTCTCTGAGGTTGGCGCTCAGGAAGCACGTCCCCACTGTGACAGGGTGAGCTTGTGCCCTCCCCCTCCCCAGCCCCCACCTCCCACCCTCCACCCCCCTTGTCCAGGCCTCCCTGGCACCCAGCTGTGATCTTGTGCCGGGTTCTGGCCCACAGGAGTAGGAGAAAGTGGGGTCTGCTGCTCTGGGGGGGCACCCCACAGAGGCCTCCCATGTCCTGGGCGGGGCTTGGAACATGGTGAATTGTCAACCCTCTTGGACCAAAGGCAGGGCACCAGGAACGGAGCCAGGCCTCCTGAAGACCTTCTGCCTCCAGACACCTTCCCGAGAAAACTCACCTCTGACCTGCTGAAGGCCCTGGGCCTGGGGTCTGGGTCTCATCAGCCTCATCTCCGTCCTACCCCAAAGGACCTGAGCTTCAGGATGGGGCCAGCAGGTGGGCTGGGTGCCAGCAGGTGGGCTGGGTGGGCGTCGCCTTCAGCATTTCCTGTGTCCCATGAACACCAGGGCAAGACTCCCCCGGCCATCATCCCCAACTTGGCCCTTTGCCCAGTGACAGAGCCCCTCCCGGGAGTCCATCCCACAGAAAGCTGGGGTGGGATGGGCGCAGGAACAAGGCCACCCTGCCCGTCCCGCCCTCCAGCGCTGGGTGAGGTGCCGGAGGCAGAGGGGGAATGGGCTCCCTGACCGGCCACGTGGTGAGCCTCTGAGGAAGACACCAGGAAGCGTCCGCCCACGGAGGAGCCCTGCCACCGGCTATCAATATTTTCGTCCACCATCCCACGCGTTAGCACGGCCACCTCCTCCAACGCCATCTTTAAATACCAAAGACAGGCACATATGCCGAGCAGCCCAAACAGGAAGAGCGGCTCGCAGAGAAGACACAGAAATGACCCGGAGCGGGGAAATGTCGCATCTCACAGCCACCAAAGCCACGCAGCTCAAAACAAAAGCTCGCTGCCATTTTGTTTCCGCTAGCCAGATTCTGAAGACGCCAAGGACGCCAGCGTGGTGGGCACGGACCCTCCTCTCGCCTGCTGGTGGGGTTCCAAGTTACCCTGATCTTTCTGGAGGGCAGATTGGCACTCGGATCAAAAGCTTTCGAAATGTGTTTAACCTTTAACTCGGCAATTCCACGCGTAGAAATTTACCCTAAGGAGAAACTCGGGAACAAACGCAAAGATTTATCTGGGAAGATTTATGTGCTCGCATATTTACAGCATTGCTTATAACATCAAAAGATGGAAAACAAACTAAACGTCCAACTCCAGGGTGCTGGGTAAATAATTTGTGCACTCATTAAAAATCCTACCATAGGAGAATATTGAATGCCATGGCGAAGCGTGTATAAGCCACCAAATGAAAAGGTTCGTGAAACAGAACTGCAGCGTGATCCCCGAGGCACTCCCAGCCCCTGTGGGGACTGGAAGGACAGCTCCCAGGGCTGACAGCGACTTCCTCCGTGGGGGCCACGGGTGATCCTGGTCTTGCTTTTGAATTTTATTGCATGTTCTAAATTTACCACATTGCACCCAAATTTCATTTGCAATCAGGAGGAGTATTTAAAAAATTTGATTAGAAATGTTCCAGAGAAGCTGATGCCCAATGTAGTCAGTCGGCTCCCAATAAATGCGGGAACCACCTGGAGGGATTTATGTGCAGAGAACAGGGGCAGAGTCTTGCACCTCTGAAGGCCAGAAGCCCACAGAGCGAGGGCCTTAGGAAGAAGGGCCCATCCAGCGGGCAGCACCTTGGCAGCACTAATTATGCAAATGAGTCACTGCCCAGTCAGGGAGGCTGGGTCACTGCTGTGGTGTGTGTTTGTAGCTCCGTGGCCAGAGTCACCACGGTGCCACAGATCAACCAAGAGGCAACTTCGTCCTTCTGAGAGGAAGTGTCCCTAACTGCCCGCCCCACTCCTGACAGTCCTTCTGAGATCAAGTTTGAAATTGCTGTGCAGTCAGGATCAGTCCACACGTGGGGGCAGCTGGAGGCCCACCCCCACCCCAGCCGATCGGGTGTGAACCCCAGCTCTGAAGTTTCCTCATGACAAATTATTTTCAAAGGTCATGGTTCAGGAGAGGAGCAGGGGATCAAGTGGCACGTCCTTACCACAAACAGAGGCACCAGGCAGCCATGTGCTCAGCTAGCTCTCAAAATAGTGCCGAGGGGTTGGCTCGATGACCCCAGGTTACAGACAAGGAAACTGAGCCTCTGAGAGTCTAGGTCACCGTGTGACCACAGGACTTGCCCAGCACCCACCGCAGGCTTCCAGCAAGGGAGCGCCCCCACCAGGAGGGAGGCCCCAGTCCCAACCGGATGGCCAGCAGGCCACGAGGGTCCAGACGCCACTCAGGTGCCCAGCAAGGCCTCTCTGCCTGCTGCTGCTTACAGCAGTGGCTCCTGCACTTGGCGTAACCTGGGAGATCTTAAAACCTGGACGTCCAGGAGGCGGCCACACCAAGCCTCTCTGGCCTTGTGGGATGGGCTCTGATGGCAGGACGTGGATACCTGCCCAGGTGGCTCCAGCAAGTAGCCAGGTGACAGCCAGTGCAGGTGTGGGGAAGGAGCACCTCCGACTTCCCAGGAAAGGGGTCCCAGGCTCCTGAGCACCACCATCGCGCAACAACAAGACGCGGCGGCCAGAACACGGCTAGGGAAAGCCCGCCACTCTGCGACGTGCAGCAGGCAGGGGAGGCTTTGCAGATGTCCCGAGGACCCCGATGTGGACTTGCAAGCCAGTGTCGGGTTCTGGGAGGGTGCACCCCCTGCCCTGCAGAGGCCTCCAGCCCCGGGGGCAGGCATGCACTCTCGGGCTGGTTTGGAGGACAAGGGAGGAACGGAAGCCCAGCGCTCAGAGCCCAGCCGCACCTTCTCCTTTGTCGCTCAGACATCAGCCTCTTCTTCCTCCCTCGGGCACTATGGAGCCTCTTCCCACCACAGCAGGTCCCAGGGGCCACTGCCTGAGCCCGGCCTCCCGGGGAGCCATTCTGCATCTCAGGAGAGAGGCGACTCCTCGTGGGGATGCTCCAGCGTCCCAGAGCCTCAGGAGTAAGACGGAGAAATAAATGATGGAGGGGACCCGTTTCCTCCGACAGTAACAGGGGAAGTGCCTGTCTGCTCCCCCTGGGGAAGAGCACCAGATCTTTGGGGTCCAGAAGGCCTTTCATAACTGCCCCTTGCAAGGTGCCCTCACAGAGGGGTGCTGGGCAGACCCCTAAGGCTCCACTTCATTGGCCCATGAACGGCAGAGCTCTGAGTCCTGGCCGCCTCCCACAAGGGCACCTGGCATCCGGGCAGCAGATGCCCTGCCCAGGGATTCTGCCGAAGGAGATGGTCCAGCCCTGCCCACGTGGGGACACTGAACCTCCTTCCTCGTGAACACAACATTTCAGAAACCCAGAGACAACTCTATTGGGAGAACAAGAGCTAATTAAATTTACTGGGATCATTGAAGAGGAAATTATTTAATATTCTGAACAGAATTTAATATCTGAAAGCATGAGTGGCCTTGATTCGTTGCACAGGGGTTCTCCACCGTCTGGGCTGTCACGCAGAGGACCCACACACAATTGGGGTGAGGAGACTGAGGTGCAGGGAAGCCCCACATATTCCTGTAACCAGGAGATGGAGAGAGAAGCTGGCAGTGGGCAAGAGGCCGAGATCTCCTAGAAGGCTGGACGGTCAGCTCAAGTCCCCTGGGACCCACTGATGCCACCACAGGGCCTGGAGAGTCACGTCCGTGGTGTCTGTGGCCCGTCTCTGGGCCCCTGGCCGCTGCAGCATCAGTTCCTGCTGTCTGTCCCCCAGGCCCACGGCAGGTGCACTGCAGGTGGAGGGAGAGGCGCAGGGCTGGTTCCGTGGAACGCACCTGGGTCCCGGGGCAAAGCACAGAGAGCAGCCAGGCGCTGTGGCCAAGTGCCCAAGAGGCCAAGTTGGAATGGTCAGGAGCCTCAGAGCCTGTTTCCCACCATGGCCCCAGAGACCCTCTGTGAAGTTCCTCTTTGAGAACCATCCTGGAAGGAGCCGTTGGGCCACACCTGTGACGCCTGCTGGTGCTCACAAGGCCATCGTGGTGTGGTCCCCGGGTCCTGGGCTTGGTTTCTCACCACCCCCATGAACACAAAGCACAGGAGGGCAGTGCACACCAGGCCGTGCCCAGGCCCCGCAGCCCTCCCCAGGGAGCCCAGGCCACAGTCACATCAGTGCCAGCAGCCAGGCCACTGCCAGAAGTGACACCCTGGGGTCACATGGCACCTGGCACGTGCTTCAGTGGGGACAGCTGCAGAGGGGGCAGGTGTCCCCAGTGAAGGAGGCAGGGCTGGGTGGCCATGCTGGGGACGGGACTCTGGCTCAGCCAGGCCCCAGGGGGTCTGAGCAGAACCCTCCAAGTCCCTCAGGAAGGGGGGAGGGGGAGACGGGGGTGAGCTCAACCCCTCCACAGTGAGGGCAAAGATAATTTCCAGTGGGAATTGGCAAGATGGGGGTGCAGAAGCCCTGAGGAGAGCTTGGGCTGGCCACGGGAAGGAAACGTGCCAGGAATCTGACTGCTCAGGTGGCAAGGGGCAGGCGCTCACCCACCAGCTGAGGCAGAGAGCGTCTGGGGTGCGCTGACGGGAAGCCCAGGCCAGAGCTGCCTGTGTGCCTCTCCCCATCCCCCTCTGGGCCACCCCAGCTCTCCTGTTGCACGTGGGATTCTCTGTGGAGTGAGGCGGGTGCTGAGAGGTGACCGGGCTCCCAGCATCAGCCTCCGGCCAGCACCCAGCAACGCCGACAGCGTCTTCCCCCACGTCTGGGTGTTCAGAAGCCGCACGAAGGGCGCAGGTCAGCCTGGCCTTCCTTTGGCCCGTCCCTGCACTGGTCCTGTAAGAAGGGCTGGGAAAGGCCCAGCAGGCGGGGTCCACACCCACACCTTGCCAGGGAGGGCCACAGAGGCCACATGAACCCGGAGCGGGGCATGCAGAGCCACAGCAGTGGCACTGCCCCTGGGCACCTGTCCCCAAGGCTGCACCTGCAGCCCCTGGGACGTCAGAGGAGGTACAGAAATGCTTCTCAGGAGAGCCACGCAGCTGTGTTGCCAACTTCCCACTGCGAGGCACCGCAGGCTGCTCCCAGGCCATGGGCTCCGGCTCCTCTTGTCTTTCTGCCCCTTCCTGACATGCAGGAGTTTCCAGAGCAGCTGTCCCCGAGGTGCCACCCTTGGAAGAACAAAGCCCTGAGGTCAGCGTGTGCTTTCCTTTCCAGTTGGCCCTCCCACCCACCTTCTGTCCAAACAGATCATTCTCCAAGTCCGTCCCCGCTGAGCACCTAACACCCTCTGAGAAGCCTGCTGATCGGGCCCCACTTCTCTGTGGCTCTGAACCTGTTTGTCTTTGGTTCTTTGGTGGCTCATCCTCTTCGTCACGAAGCTCATCTGGCCGAACTGGCTTTGGGCATCCAGTCTGGGTTGGTGACAGGCTGCCTGGAGCCCAGGGGACACAGCCACCTCTGCACCCGTCCTGTGCTGCCTGCCTGCCACCCTCGCACTCATGTCCACTGCTGAAGGAGGAGATGGGCGAGGACCACAGCTCCACCTGCACTTGCCCTGGTCAGCCCTGCCCACTCACCAGGAGCTGCCGTGGGCAGGAAAGACCGGGCACCTGGCTGTGTCCCCACTCCCACCTTCACCCATCCCATCCCAGGGACCAGAGGGCTTCCACTCTGCTCTTCCCCCACATAGGTCAGGCCCACATCCAAAGCAGCCCTTCCGAGCCCACTGACCATGGGCAGAGCCTGCGTGGTCCTCAGAGCCGCCCTAGGACCCCGCACTCCCAGCAGCCTGTGACAAGGGGTTTCAGGGTTCCCGTGGTCTGGTTCTTCCAGTCCCCACGGGTGACAGACACCTGAGGCACGGCTGTCCTCACAGAGCCCTTGGTGCAATGGATGGACACAATCCGAAGCCAAGGAGGGGACATGGGCTGAGAGGGGAGCCAGCTTCTGCAGAGAGACCTGGCTTCCAGGCCTCCCGTCTGTCATTTGCAGTCTGTGTCCTTGAACTTCTGTCTCCTGCACAAAATCAGCACCAATGATCCCTAAGGTCCCTGCCAGCCCTAGCATCGCCTGCAGCTACAACTCCCGTCTCAGCTGTGGGGCATGGGTGAGGAAGGCCTGAGGCACAGGGTCTTCTGCATGATGTCCGGGGCGCTGGACAAGCTTCCCCACACACCGGGACCCAGCCCACATGCTCAGCCCTGACCCAAGGGGACATTTGTTTGAAGGCACCACAAGGCAAACTGTCAGTTCTGTCTGTCCTCTCCCAGAGCTCAACAGAGCAGCTGGGGTGTCCAGGGAGCTTCCCCAGCTAGGAGAACCCATGTTTCCTCCTGCCTCCCCAGGACGCAAAGCACAAATCTAAGAGACTGAGAAGGTGCCTCTCATCAGCCAATGAATCCACGAATCGTTTTGAAGTCTTAGAGTGCAAAGTGATTAAGTACGACAAAAAAGTCAGAGCCCATAAAAGGAAAAGAAGTCTGACTTTAAAAAAAAATCACTTCTGTATAGGGAAAAATGTGCTATAAACAACGTTTCAAAAGTCAGACAACAGAGAAAAGATTCGTATCCCTTATAACAAAAGGTTACTTTCCTTCATAAGCAAAAAGTTCTGGAAAATTAATATGTAGAAGGTAGCAGTAGAAAAATAGTGACTGTATAGAAAAACATAAAGCACAATCACACCTGGGCAAAGATGCTTCATGTCACTCTCCACAAAATTTGACTGACAGCAAAACATGACAATTAAGTGTCAAACTGGCAAAATATTTGATACTATCCAGTATAGGACAAGGTCTGAGAAAAAGATACCCTTTCACTCAGGGTAGACACGACTATAAGTTGGTAAAAGCCTTTGTCGGAGGGATATTCGATTATCTCTTTTAATTTCTAAGTGCGCGTGTCTTGGAACTAACGATTTCTCTTCCAGGAGCTCGTCCCACTGACTTCCCCTGGCAGGAAGTCCAGGGCGCAGGTGTGCACAGGGTGAGAAGATGTGCTCTAGAGGAAGAGAGTCCACCCACCAGGAAATAAACTGCACGGGATCCTGTGACGGCAGGTGGCCCCTCGGTGTCAAACTGGGCAGCAGCAGCTCGTGTGCTGGAGGGACACCGTGACCAAGGTGCGTCGTAACCAAAAGGAGAGTCCAGGACGACCCTCACCAAGTCCCTCTTCCGCAGGGAAGAAGGACACGTTCACATGTGTGCATGGGCGAATGGAACTTTCTGGAAAGATGTCCCAGCAGTCTTTCTACTCTACTATGTCCAGGGAGTCAAGAGAAGGGGTCAGCCAGCGAGCCCCAGGTCTCATTTTTAACCTCTCTGTATTATTTCGGTGTTTTTGTCTCGAGCATAAATGGTGTGAAGAGATGTTTTTCTTAAAAATGGTTTTCAGAGGGAAGAGGGGAGGTTGTGTGTGGACAGAAGGAAGACAGTGAGAAAGGGACGAAAGAGTGAAGGGTCAGAACACAGCCAACAAGAGGGCTGGAGTAAGTCCTCACCTGTGAGAAACTAAACGTAAATGGATCAAATTCTCCAAATGAAGGACCGGCGGCTGAGTGAGTTTATAAAACAGGATCCAACAATACGCCACCTGCGAGAGGCTCACTCTGGCTTTAGGGATACACAAGGCTCAGGGCGGAGGCGTGGGAAAAGATAGTCCTCGTAAATGAACCCAGGAGGGAGCAGAGGTGGTACGTGTCTATCAGACAAAACCAACTTCAGGCCCAAAGCTGGCACAAGAGGCAGTGACGATCATTAACTATCTTTGTGCAAAAGGAAACTGAACGGAAACATGTGTCAAAGCACCCAACGTCAAAGCCTATAAGTATGTGAACCCTGGCATCTGAGGAGGAGATGGGCAGAAAGACAGTGAGCACTCTGCAGACCCCGCCCATGTGCACAGACGTCCCGCCGACCGCAGAACGCGCCCAGGAGAGGAGGCACCTGAAGAGACTCAGAAGAGGATCGTCCCAACTATCTTTTACAACCGGTGAAACTGGAAATCAGTACCAGAGAGAAAGCAGGGAAATGCACAGAGGAAACTGACGGGAATTTTAAGGACGTCTTGATGAAAACGGAAGCTCCGCACACCAGGACCCCGAGGCCCAGCGAAGCAGGCTGAGAGGGCGGCTCCCGGGCCCGAGGACGGCCTTGAAAAAGGAGCCCTTCGAACAAAGAACCGACCCGACAGCTCAATGACCACAGAAAGAAGAGTCAGCTAAGCCCAAAGCGGACAGAAGGAAAGAGCGGATGTCAGAGTGGACACAAGTCAAACCCAGAATTGAAGAGCAGCAGAAAAGATCAGCAAAGCTAATCATCTAAAAAATAATAATAAGTGAGATCAACAAACCTGCAGTTAGACCGAGGGAGGGGGAGGAAAAGGAGATTTAAATCAGGGAAACCAGGAGAGAGGAGCTCACAACGGATGCCTCAGAAATAAAAGGGATCATAACAGAGTATCACCAACATAGATAATATAGAATAAATGGAAAGTTCCCAGGAACAGACAACCTGGCAGACTGCATCAGGAGTACGAGCCTGGACACAGACATAACAAAGGACATCAAGTTAGGAATCCAAATCAAAATCTCCCCACAGAGAAAGCCCAGGACAGCTGCCTTCACAAGTGAACCTACCAAACATTCTAAGAAGAATTAACAGCCATCCTCCTTAAACCATTCCAGAAAATAGAGGAGGGGAACACTTCCAAACTCTTTTTATAAGGTCAGCCTCACCTTGAGAACAAAGCCAAGCTAAAGCATCCCAAGAAAAGGAGACTTCAGGCCAATCTGCCCAGCGAACATGGGTGTAGAGATCTTAAAACAGTAGCACACTGAATCCCACAGCACAGGAAAAGAAGTTCTCACCTTGACCAAGTGGGTTTATCCCTGGACACAAGGGCGACTCAGCCCACTCCAAGCTATCAGGGTGGCCGACCGTACTACAAATCAAGGGGGAATCACCAACCAGCTCAACAGAATCAGGAAACGCCTCTGACAAAGTTCTACTCGTGATTAAAACTCTCAGCAAAACAGGTGTAGAAGAGACTTATGTCAACACAATAAAGGCCACGTGTGAGGAGCCACAGCTGACGTCACAATCACTAGAGGAAGGCGGGAGCATCCCCGTAAGGTTCAGTTCAAGGCAGAGGCCCGCTCCGGCCACCTCTGGTCAACAGTACTGGAAGCCCCAGCCAGAGCAATTAGACAAGAAAAAGAAATAGAAGATAGCCAGACCAAGCAGAAAGAAATAGAATGATCTGTGTTTGCAGATGACAAGATCACATACATATACAAAATCCTAAAATAACAACAAAAACCTGTTAGAATAAATGAATCCAGTAAAGTTATAGAAAACAAAATCAACATGCAAAATCAGTTGTGTTTCTATACAAACAACAAACCATCCAAAAATGAAGAAAGTGATACCACTCACAATATCCACAAAAAAAATAAATAAATAAATCTTAGCAAAGAGATGAAAGACTAATACACGGAAAATCATTGAACATTGATGAAGGAAATTAAAGAAGGCACAGACAAGGCATGATATCCGTGTTCTTGGACTGGAGGAGACATATTTGCAAACAACCAAACCCAAACATTACAGAGCATGGCGTTAGGAATAAAAAGCAAATCAACCAACAGAACAGAACGGAGAGGTCAGAAATGGATTTATTCATCTGCAGTCAACTGACCTTTGACACGATTGCCAAGAAGGCACAGTGAACGAGGACAGACTCTTAATAAACGACAGTGGGAAAAGTGCGTGTCCACATGCAGAGGAGGGAGATCAAACCTGAACTCTCACTATGGGCAAAAATCAACTCACAATGGACTGAAAGTCTCCATGCAAGGCTGAGACCACAAACCACCCGAGGAGAAGGGGAAAGCTCCTCCACCTTGTTCTGGGCAGGATTCTTTCAGACATGACCCAAAGCACAGGCAACAGAAGCCCAAACTAGGAAGTGAAATGAAATCGCATCGAACTAAAGGACTCTGCGCAGCCGACCATCAACAGGAGGAAGAGGGAATGCACACGCTGAGGAGGGGCCAACACCCACCCCCATCGGAACCCAAGAGCTCAGCTTCAAAACCCAAATAACCCAAGTTTAAAAATGGGCTAAGAGTGTGAGTAGGCACCTCCCACCTCATCTGAGCCGCTGCCCGTTCAGGAGCTCACAGCCTCCGTCCTGGGACATCTTTCCCTCTGTGCAAGGAGATGCCGTGTCCACCTCGTCTCAAGACCCCGGAGGCAAACTCCTTCTTAAGAATGCATCAGATAAGGTGACAGAGCCATCTATGAATTAAAATGGAACAAAAAATAAATAAAATTAACCACAAAGAAACAGGGCACAAACAGAAAACAAACCGCTAGACGACTTCCTTCTGCCCTTATCAATAACCACGTCAAACATAAGTGCACGAGACCCTTCAATGAAAAGGAATTTGTCAGCTACAAAGATAGGCCGAAAGTAAAACAAATAAGCATAAAAAGGCTACGTGGGTTACATCAGAGACTGAAAGGCCAGCCACCTGAGAGGCTGAGGCAGGAGGATCCCAAGTTCGAAGGCAGCCTCCCCAACTTAGACCCTGTCTCAAAATAAAAAGTGAAGAGGGCTGAGGATGTGGCTTGGAAAAGCATCCCTGGGTTCCATCGCCAGCACAAAAAGAGAAGAAAAAAAGACGAAGGGTACTAACAGAGATGGAGACACTATTTAATGATAAAGGCATGAATTGTTTTTCAGAAAAGTCTGAGATCCACGTGTCAGACCTAAAAGCAGAACGTGAAAATACATAAGGCCAACATGGAAACCGTGAAGAGCGATGATCCACAATTACAGTCGGCAGGCGGGGGGCGGGGGGTCTAACAGCCCTCCTCAGCAACTGATGGACCAAGTTAACAAATCCAGTGAGGAAACAGAGGGCCCGAGTGGCCCCCCTGGCCCGTGGGCTCCTTGGCACGGCACACCAAACCCACCGGGGCCCACTCCTTCTCTTCGAGTGTACGTGATACATTCACCAAGTCAGACCATTCTTTAGTCTCCACGCATTTCAAAAGATGGAAATCTTGCTAAATATGTTTTCTGACCACATGGAATTGAATTAGAAATTAATGATAAAAGACATATGGACAAATCCCCCAGATACTTGGGATTGAAACAGCACGTCTCTAAAGGTTCCATGGGTCAAGGAAGAAATCCCAGGGGACACTGCAAAACACAGCAAACTGAGTAATAAATATAAAAATGTGTGGGATGTCCTCAAAGCCATGCTCACCGAGAATGAATAGCTACAGCACTTGTATTAGGAAGGAAGTTCCCAATCAGTGAACCAAGGTTCCACCTTAAGAAACAATAAGACCACAGCAAACACAGAGTAAGTAAAACAAGGGACGGAGAAAGAGGAGAGTGGGAAATGCACCCCGGAAACAGCAAAGAGAAACCAAGGAAAGCAAGACGCACCTTATAAAGATCAGGAGGGAGAGGGGCGGGCGTGAAGGGGGCGGCGCCTGCAGAGACCTGATTCAACAGCAGAGCTGCTCCCCAGTGACCCACTGATCCATGAGTGGATTAATCCATCCACCCCCGGAAGCCCCCCTCTCAACACCACTACTGCAGGAACCGGGTTTCCAACACATGAAGTGTCTGAACCGTCCCATGGACCACGGGGAGCTGAGATCCTGCGCTAGGCGGAGGCCCTGCCATCCTCTGAAGGCCCTGAGCCCACTCACAGTCTGCCCACTGCCTGAAGACCATGCAGAGGTCCACACCCAAGACCACGTGGGCTCAGGATATCGGGATCTGTCCTACCTACCCCCGGCCACCAGCCTACAGCCAGGGCTGAGTCAGGCACAAGCGGCCAGGAAAGTGCTGGAACAGGGGGGAAGGAAAGAGACCAGAGCCCGACAGGCCAGAGCCCTAGCCAGAGCCAGTGGAGCACAGTGGGGCTGGATTCTGGGGAACATGATGGGGGCAGCCAGAACACCACTGGTGGTGTGCAGGGCGGGGGTTAGCCGTGTGGCAGCACCGGCCGAGGCTGATTTGAGCATTTGGCACAGGCAGGATCCAAAACTGTGACCAAAACATCTGGGGTCCCTGCTTCTCAAGAAGGCCCAGAACAGAAAGAGCAAACAATAAACAGGAACAGGAATCATGGGGCGTGGGAGGAAGGGCCGTGGGGGTGCAGGCGGCAGGTGAGCGGGAGCCCCTGAGCCTGGAAGACGCACTCACTCAGGCTCGGTTCCCCCACCACGTGCTCCCCACAGACGGCTCCTGTGCTCCAAGCTTCCCCCCACAGTGAGCAAGCATTCTGCAGCGGCCATGGCTGGGTGTCCTGCAGTCGAGCGCTCAGTCCCCGAGACTGCCCCTCTCAGACCCAGTTGCAAGACGGGGCCTCCCAAACCTCTGACCCATGGCCACAATTTGGGGCTCCCACTGGGTGAGTCGGCTTTTCATCGCTGTGACCAAAATAGCCAAGAAGAACGACTTAGAGGAGGAAAAGCTTCTGTTGCTCACAGTTTCAGAGGGTCAGTCCCTGGGGGGCTGAGGCCAGGGCTCTGGGCCCAAGGGGAGGCAGCGCATCACGAGGGACGGCTGGAGGGAGGGAAGCTGCTCATGTGGCCAGAAAGCAGAGAGAGGGGAAGGGGCCAGGGCAGAGGCACCCCTGCAGGGCACAGCCCGGGACCCCTCCTCCAGCCACGCCTTGCCTGTCCAGTGAGTCCCTTCAAACCAGGATCGCCTGACGAGGCCCTGGCCCTCACAATCGGATCATTTCACCTCCGAATGTTCCTGCATTAACAGGCGATGTTGGGGGGCACCCCACGTCCAGACCATAACCCTATGATCCCTCTTTATTTGGGTCCCAGGGATGGAACCCAGGGGTGCTTTCCAACTGAGTTACATCCCCAGTCCCTTTTTATTTTTCGTTTTGAGACGGGGTCTTACTAAGTCGCCAAGATGGCTCTGAACTTGCTTCAGCCTACAGAGTCACAGAGATCCAGGCCCCTGGGCCAGACAAAGTACTCCTCTTTATGCTCTTCTCTCCCCAGTGCTGGGGGTTCAACCCAGGGCCTCACACACGCCTCCCCTGAGCTGCACCCCCGCCTCAGCCCTCTTTAATCTTGACTGACTTGTGGGAGCTGCTCTCAGAACACAAGCACGTTTACTGGTTTCCTATGTTGGGCATTTTAAATGGTTCGAATAAGCAGCCAGTTGAGGTGAACAGGATAAGGTCTGGAAGGATCCCGAGCGCCCCACCCTCCTGCAGGTGATGTGTTCTTGTTCAGCTTCCTGCAGAAGCTCCCCAAACCCTGTCCTTCTGGGGTTTTGTAGAGGCCCAGGCGTGATTGGGGCACTGATGACTGTGTGGAAGGTGACAGGACACCAGGGCTAACAGGTCGGCAGACCACAACTCCTGTGATCCCTCTTTATTTGTGGCCCAGGGATTGAACCTGAAATGTCGGGACAGGGACGGGGTCAGGGGCTGGCTGGGTTATGGCAGCTGGTGGACACTGCAGGAGGTGGGGCTACTTGGAGGAAGGAGGTCACCATGGCGTGCCCTGGAGGGGGACAGTGGGTCCCGGCCCTTTTCTTAGTGTCTCCCTCCCCTGACCTCCTGACCACCACAGTCACCACCTCACCACAGGTCCAGGAGCAGAGGGCAGCCAACCGTGGACTGAACCTTGAAGCCAGGAGCCAAAATAAATCCCCCTCCTTCAAGGTGATGCCTGGGGTACTTCTTCACGCAGCTGAGAACAGCACACACCCCGTTGGTCTCGCCCTGTGGCTCCCCTCCCGTCCGTCCTACATCACACTGGTGTGGCCCGAAGCTTCCCCCTCAAATCCATGGCCAGTGTGGCCAAGAGACCCCCAGAAAAGCTGAGCGGGACATTCTAAGGCTTGGGAGGGCGGCAGAGGGGCCAGCGGAGGCCAGGCCTCTCTGCCAGGGTTGAGCCCTTGCCTGCAGCGTGGCCCTGGGTCTGAGGTGAGCAGGTGACCTGGGTGGCCCGTTGTGGAGGTAGACGGAGCCACTCTTCCAGACCCGTGGGAGCCACCTTCTTCCACGCCCTAGTCAGACAGCGTGGCCCTGGCCGAGGACTCCCCTGTCCCTCAGTAAGACAGAAGCCAAGCTCCTCCCGTCACACAGCACAGGTGAAGTTGAACACCCGGCCGCCATGCTGTGAGAGAAGAAAACCTCTTAATGTTCCCAAATTGGCCGTTGGGAAACCCAACGCCAGCAGCCCAGCCGTTCCTGACCCTCCTCCCCGCTGCCTGAGGCTGGGGTCGGCTCTCCCAGTCGCTGCCAGGACCCCCCACGACTCAGCCTCGTCCCCTGGCTGCCCCTTCCCTCAGACCCCTGCTCCCACCGCGTCCCTGTGGGTTCCCCAACAGCCCAGCCCAGGGCTCGCCTGCTGCCCTCCACGCCACCCTGCCTCCTTAGAGGCTGCCTCCCAGAGGCTACACCTCCATAAGGACCTGGCCAGGGATGAAGGACACACTGGCCTCCTGTAAGAAACCTCACCTGGCAGAGGCGGGGCTTCCCCAAGGAAGGTGCACACCTGGTGGGCAGCTGGGGGCTCAGGGCTGCAGGAGGCCCCGCCCAGAGCCCAGAGCCACCTGTGGAGGCAGGAGAGGTGAACAGTCTGCAGCCAGCGTGGGGCGTCTGCGTGGGGAACTCCGAAGGCCCCGCAGTGACTTCACGTCCCTGACTCACACAGAGGCTCCCGTACCTTCTGCAAAAGCCCTTCATCTCTTCTGCCGCCTCCGCCCACCCAGACTGCTGGCCCCACCCCAGGCCCGCTCACAGTCCACAGGTTTACGGGAGGGTTGCCGACACCTTGTCCCCCGGCCACTCTCCCCGTGAAGAGCAACCTCCACTTCTGTCATGCCCCAAAACGTGCAGCTGATTTCGTTTCTGCTGTGCATCTCGCCTCCCATCTTTGTCACCTGTGCCGAGGCCCGGGGCGCACTTGAAAACCGAGTCTGCGTGTCCCGGGCCCTGAGCAGGCACCCAGTGCAAGGTGTCGGCAGAAAACTCAGCAAGGAAAGCCCCTTTTTCCACCTTTGGGGAGAGAAGAGTCTGGAGAGACTCCCGGCCGTCCCTCCTGCCAGGGGCTAACTTAAGAAAGGCCTGGACGTGGAGTCAGCAGAGAGTCAGTGAGGAGGCAGGGCCAGGCACGGGCACGGGGCACTGCCAGCCAGCCACTCTCAGAGGGGGTCCCTCGCAGACCAGAGCCCTGGCCCGCCATCACCTGACCTCAACGTCCCTAGAAGTGCCACACCCTGCGTTTCATGTCCCTCCAGGTCTTGTAGGGACCCTGGTACCAGGACCTTCTGCGAGGACACCAGCCTAAGGGGGGACCCTGGGGCAGGGGCTTTGGGGCCTTCTTACCTCCCCCAAACCCTTTCCTCCACTCAAACCCAGCAGAGAGAACATGGGTCCTTCACATTCCAGTGCCAGCTGCCCACCACCGCCTTCTCCTCCCCGAGACACTGACCACCTCCTCTGTGCACTGAGGACCTGCATCCCAGCCGGCCTCACGGTGCACGTTGGCCATTCCGCAACTCGAGAGGCTGAGGCAGGAGGGTTGCAAGTTCGAGGCCAGCCTAGGCAAGTAATGAGACCCTATTTCAAAATTTTAATTACTTAAAGCATGGGAGGGGATATATAGCTCAGGGGTAGGGCACCCCTGGCTTTAAAAGAACAGGAAAAATGACTCCTCCCAGGGCCAAGCTGATCTTCCCTCTGCAGCATTTCACCTGCAGGTTGTGTGTGTGTGTGTGTGTATGTGCATGTGTGCGCGTGTGTGTGTTCGTGCACATGTGCGAGTGCACATGCGTGTGATCTCTCTCCACTAGAATCAGCCAAGGGTCTTTATCTTTCTGTGACTGAGCTGTATCCCCAGTGCCTAGAACTGAGCCTGGCAACAGGGTGCCCCCCTTTTCTGTTCTGGGGTGGAATTGAACTCAGGTCCTGGCACATGCCAGATGAGAGCTCTACCACTGAGCTGCAGCCCCAGCCCTTTCCATTTTTCATTTTGAAGCAGGGTCTCACTGAGTCGCCCAGGCTGGAACCTGCCATCCTCCTGCCTCAGCCTCCTGAGCCACTGGGATGGGAGGCGTGGCCCCTGAGCCTGGAGCTGGGGTGAGCTGAGGGCTGGGTTGGCCCTGGAAGCACCAGGTTCCTCTCCCGGGGCCTTCCACGTGCCTGTTCGGTCCCTGTCCTCGTGGCCTGGTCTCCGCCCAGGATGGCGGCAGGGAGGGAGGCAGCTGCCACACCCCGGCCGGGACGCCTCAGCGGCTGTGGGAGGCTCACGCACCTCTGCAGCAGGCACGTCACTGTTCCTAGACGGCCACCTTTCCCACGCCGTCACCCTCCCCGAGTCAGCTTTCTGTGGCCTCTCCCAGCCTCAGGAGCCCGAGGTCACCGAGACCCACCAGGGCACCCGGTGAGCACATGCCACAAGAGCACCCAGGCACCAACCCGCCTCCTGCAAATGGAGGCCGCCAGCCGCTGCTCAGACCAGGGCCTCGGGGCTTCTGGGCTTCCACCACCCTGCTCTGGGCCTCTCCCCAGGCCTCCACCCCACCCCAATAGCCTGGGTCACCCCGCCTGCCCCCAACTCCTGCCCAGCTGCCCTCCTGCAGGGTAGTTCAGGGGTGGGTGCGGAGCCAGGAGGATGGACTTCTTCTGGGGTTCAGTGGTGCGTGCAGGACCCCCCGGGTAGGGTGGTGGGTGCAGAGATGGTCTGGGGTACAGGGATGGGCATGGAGCCAACCTGGGGTGCAGGGTGGGTCCGGTGGGTGGGCGACTCACAGGGGTGGGTCTGGCATCTTGCTGGACAGGAGTCAGCAGGGGGCCCTTGCTGAGGTGCAGAGCCCAGGACCGGACGGCAGCCCCACCCCAGGCCTGGGATCAGAGGGTGCTCCTGCAGAGACACTCCTGTCCCCAGGGGAAAGACCCACAGACAGACTGACATGTGGGAACCCAAGTGTCCATCCGTCACCCACGGGGAGCCCCGTCACTGTCAGGAGCTGCGGGTCACTGAGTCTCCTCTGGTCCCTGCGGACTCCACCAGAGGTGTCAGTCTCTGGCCTGTGAGTGGCTCCTCAGCCTGGGACGTCTGCCCCACCCTCCTGTGGCAGGTGGAAGGGTCCCCCACCCAGTACCGTGGCCTGGGGCACAAACTCCTCGGCTCCCGTCATCAGCGGGCGATCGAGCTGCTTCCTCGGTCACTCCCCACTTTCCCTCAGCACCCCAGCGTGTGCCGGGATGAACCAGTTGGTTTACTAATGCGCCCCGTCGCCTCCCCGTCCCCTCCCTTCCTGAGGTCTCCTTCACCTCCCAAGGAAACTGTTTGCCCCCAAATCCCACCTCACTTGGCTTCCAGGGGAACCCAAAAGCCACCGTCCACCAGGTCCTCAGAGCCCCCAGCCAGCTCCACGCTGCGCTCCTGACCACAGGGGACCAGGAAAGTCCCCAGCACACACAAACAGGGAACGGGAGCCTGGCCCCGGTGGCCAGTCCCCAAGATGGCTGCCTCCTGCTGCTCACTGCCCCCCAGCACCCGTGTGGCCAGCAGAAGGAGGCAGAGGAAGACCTGCCGCCCTGAGGCTCCGGGGCGGGCAGCCCTGGCGTCCATCTCGTCCGTCCTCCTCTGCGCGAGCCTCTCTCCCTCTCTATTTCCATCTCCACCTCCATCCCTCGCCCTCCCTCCTGCTCTCCATCACTCTCTTTGAAGGAAGCCAACTGCTGTGTCAAGCAGCCATATGGGGAGGCTCACGTGGCGAGGAACCGAGGCCTCCTGCCAACAACCAAGTGACGGAGCTTGGAAGCCGTCCCCTCAGCCCCAGTCAAGCCTCCGACGACGCCAGCCCTGGCTGACACACTGAGCCTGCAACTCACGAGGGACCCCGAAGCAGAGCCGCTCCGCTGAGCCCAGCCCGATCCCGGGCACCGACCCTGCGAGACAAAGCCCCTGGTTGTTCAAGCCGCTGTGCTGGGAGGTAATTTGGGGGTAATAATAGATAACAAGCCCAAGCACATGCTCTGCACAGAGAGGCCCACTTCAAAGAATGTATCATTAATATTGTCACCGAGATGAGAAAAGATATCACATCCACGAGACACAAAGCAAGTATTAGAGAACAAGAATGCTTGGGAGTTAAAAATATAATCACATAAATCTAAACCAATAGGAGTATCAGAGGGAGGAAAAAACTTGAGAAAGTTCCCAGAAAGCAGAACAAAAAGGCAAAGACGTGGCCAATGGGCGCTCTTCTCTGGTTAATTGAAGAGTCAGATGGGGAGGCAGGAGGACTCGCATCCGACACACAGAGTTCCAGAGAGTCCTGAGGAAGCAGGGGGGAGTTTATCAGCTGAATCATCCCAGAACTTCCCCCACTGGAGGGAAGGGCCGGCCAGGGTCCACACTCTGGGGACACGAGCACACTGTTTATTTTCTGTTGCTCTAACAAAATACCAGAGGTTGGGCACTTTATAAAAATAGGCTTATTGAGCTCAGTCTTGGAGGCTCAAGTCAAGAGCACACAGCCCTAGTGACAGGCCTGTGGTGAGTGCCCGCCGGGCTACACACATCATGGAGGGTTTCAGCAGAGACTGTGAGCAAGAGGGGGACTCACGTGGTGAGACCCAGAGCCAGAGATCCAGAGGGACACTTGTTCTTTCATATGACCCTCTCCCGAGGACGAGCCAGGATCCCACAAGAACTACACAAGAACCCTTGGGAGACACACTCAAACCTTAGCGTACACCCCCCTGGCATTGCACAACACCAAGGATAAAAGCCTCCGGAGACAACTTGAATGGGTAAAGAAACTGTGGTACTTATACACAAGGGAATATTACTCGGCCTTAAAGAAGAATGAAATTATGGCATTTGCCAGTAAATGGATTGGAACGGGAGATTCTGTGCTAAGTGAAATAAGTCAATCCCAGAGAACCAAATGCTTTAAATGTTTTCTCTGATAGGCAGATGCTGATTCATTCACAATGGAGGGTGGGAATTAGAGGGATTTTGGACTAGACAGCGGGGAGTGGAAGGAAGGGAGGGGCTTGGGGGTAGGAATGATAGTAGAATGGATCAGACATTAGTACCCTGTGTGCATATGTGATCACATGACCTGGGTAACTCTACATCATGTACAACCAGACAAACGAGAAGTCATACTCCATTTATGTCTGACGTGTCAAAATGCAATCTACGGACATGTAGAACTAATCCGAACAAAAAACAAAAATAAAAACTAAAGCTTCCAGAGAGAAGGAAGCAAGGTCAGATAAGAGGATCAAAATCTGAATGGCCTCAAGCGTCTCTACAGCAGCCCGGGGACCAGAAGTTGGGAAAAAATGCCTTCAAATTTCCAGGTGAGAATAGTCTCACACCCAGGACTCCGTACCCAAGCCCACTGTCGATGACGTGAGGACGGAGGAAGGCAGGTGGGTGTTGGAGGAGAACGTGTTCCACCAGGTAATCAAGAAAGGATGGGGCTGCTAGGCCTGAGAAGGACAGGCTCCATCATGGCAGTGAGTGAAGGGAGGCCCTGGACAAGGACATGCAGCAGCCTGGACCGCAGCTGTGTGTGCAGGGGCCCCTGAGGCAGGACCCCAGAGCAGCTCCTCCAGAGGAGAGAGGACTGGTAGACGGTTGGATGCAGAGGCAATGGGAACTAAAAACCTAAGCTCATACTAACTCCAGGGTAAACAAAAAGCTATACAAAAAAACAAGAAAAATTGTGTAGTTATGGTTGTGATAATGAGAAAAATCTTAATGTGGATTTAATAAGCATTGAGATGTCACTGTGGAGGTGCCGATGAGCTACAAACCTGATCTACCATAAAAGAAAGATCAAGATGTAGTCTAAAATTGGTGAACTAAGAAGATTCCATGTGTAGGTATGTTCAGAAATACAGAAGTAGCGGGGAGAGAGAAGGATCATGGGCGCTAGTTACCACCCTGGAGCACCAATTTGACTTTAAAATGGTCTTTGTGTTATACCTTAATTGAAAAGGGAGGAAGGGAGGACAGTCCATGTCTCTCCTTAAAAAAGGGGGGGGGATATTTTTAGGTACCTGAACAGGAAAATCTCACCAATCCAGGTGGGTCGTGTTGTCAGTGTATTTAAAACATTGAACAGTACGATTTTGAAATAAATAATTGCATTCTTTTTCAGCTTCTTACAATAGGTGACCCAATGCACATACTGTTTTGCCAAAAGAATCAACGAGGGCATAAGTGAAAGGTGGGTTTGCAGAACACGCGGACCCTTTCCAGGCTTCTGGCCCAAACACTCACACCCTGCAGGCGCGTGAAGCGCCCCAGAGCCCCAGAGCCTGGCCCACCACTGTGGGGAGGAAGCAGAAGGGCGGCGACCTGAACCCAGCTGTCCGGCCCCCAGGACCTGGCCTCCTTCATGGACAGAGCACTGGACTCCTAAGCACCCCCTCAGACTCTGGGCACTTGGGACGTCTTGTCTAGAACGGGAGGCTGGCCCTGGAGGCAGGCAGGGGAAGGGAAGGAAGAGGCTGGGAGGATCCATCCAGACCCCTAAAGCAACGGAGAGCAGCAGCAAAGGGGGCCCATCCAGGAGGCTCCACATGGTCCCGACCCTCCCCACGGACACTGAGAACTGTACAGAGCTGGCCCAGCTCGGGTGCCAGTCCCCCCAGGCCAACCAGGGCCACGTCCGTCCACTGCACGAGACCGACTTCCACAGAGAGACCGATTCCCACAGCATCAGGGGACTCACACAGGAAGAGGGGTCCATCCCCAGGACAGTTCTACCAACTGGTGGACGGGAGCCGCCTTTCGTGATGCCAGCTCCCTGGGACATCTGGGATCCTCTCTGAGAGGTGGCCTCCAGGGCCAAATTAAAAGCCACAGCAAGAAAGTGGGCCCCCGGGCTGAGTCAGCACCTTGCCTTCTCTCTGAAGCAGGGATGCTCGAGCCACAAAGCGGCACACCCTCCAAGGACGGAGCCCGACTCCACCGAGACTGAAGAACCGGCCACAGCACCCAGTCGGCAAAGTGCGCCCGGGAGGCCTCACTGCCTGCGGCCAGCTGACGGGGGACCAGGTGCCAGGGCCATCCTCAGGACTCAAGGTTCAATGAGGTCAGCGACTGTCACAGAAAGCTCATGGTGAATGCTGGCTGGGAGGCCACGTCAGGACAGTGCCTGCCGCCGTCAGAGGCTCAGGCAGACTTCAGGGGATCCTTGAAGCCCGGAGTCCACAAACCGCGGCCCACGGGCAGCCGCCTGCCTTGGTCTCACCAGGGCGCAGCGCGGATCCTCCAGCCCGAACCGCTGCACAGACCCCATGGCGGGCGGGAAACCCCTGCTCTCTGGCCCTTCACGGAAGATGTTCGATGACCTGTTTGAAGCCACTGGGGGTCCTGGGAAATAATACGTGGAAGTCAGAGAACTCAGGGAACCTTCTGCAACAGATTACCCAACCAGGAAATGGGTAGAGCCCTGACCACCACCACCTGACACACCCGGAAAACACCGTGCTGGACGGAGAGGGCCAGCGAGGGAGGCCAGCTACGCTCACGCCACTCATCAGAAATGTCTGGAACGGGAAACCCGGGGGTGGGGGTGGGGGGTCCAGGCTGGGGAGGCGCAGGTGGTGGCTGATGGGCAGGGGCTCCTTGTCTCTCCAGGGGGGGCAACGGTCAGCTCTGCGCACACTCCAGAGCACCGCCTGCACGTGGGCTGTGGGGGCCGCGTGGCCTTAGAGCAGCCGGCTGCCAGAACACGGCACCTGGGGCTCGTGAACAAGAGACATCGCTCGCGCTTTGGGAGGCTGGAGGCCCAGACGGAGGTGCCAGCAGACTGTGTGGCGGGGGCTGTCTTCTGTGGAACTTCACGTGAGGGGTCTCGTGAGAGTGTTTCTAGGGACACTGATCCTGATCTTGAGAGCTCCGTGCCCACCACCTAATCACCCCCAGAGGCCCGACTCCCCAGCACCCTCACCTTGGAGTGAGGATTTCAACCCAGACACAGAGGGACACACTGACCACAGCCCCCGGCAGGGACTCAGCTTGATAAAGCCATGTGCAGAGGAGAGGGGAGGGGACACCTGGGGATTCTCGGCATGGACCTGGCTGGACCTCCCGTGGCCCAGGACAGTGTCCACATCTCCTGAGGGGTCGGAGGGTGAGGAGGGCGAGGCCGGTTTCTGCCCAGGAGCTGGGGAGACTTGCTCTGAGGTGCCAGGCCAGGCCGGCCACCGGGACACCACTCAGGCAGGAGTTCCAGGAGGGGCTGTGGCCATACCCCCGCCACACACTGGGAAGAGTGTGCAAACCCAGAGCTGAGTCCTGGGGGTACGAGGCATGCGACCCGCAAGTCGGGACGGTGACTGACGACACTGGCCGGGCCAGACTGCAGCCGGGGCCTGGCTGTGGATCCACCCTCCACCGTGACGCGCTGAGGGGGAGGGAGGCAAAGTGCCCGTCAGCTCTTACTGAAGGACCCCGTCGGGGAGCCTCGAGGAGCGTGTCCCGGCTGCAGAGACCAGAGGTCAGACCAGAGGTCGCAGGACACATGGGTGGCAAGGGCTGCTGGAAACGGGAGCAAGCCTTCCCTCAGAGGGGACCGGCCAACACTCCCACCCGAGCCAGCGCTGGACACCCCGCCCCGCTCCCCACTCCTGGCTGTAGATGCAGGGGGACATTCTCCGCCCTTCCCACGCTCACCCTCCCACCCCCTCTGGACCCGAGTTCTGTCCACCATTTCTAAATCCACGAGCACCTTCCCTGCCTTCTCAGAGGACCCACGGAATGGGCCTGGTGCCTTCTGCCCCAGAGAGGCCCTCGCTGCCCCTGCCTCCCGGCCACCTGTCAGTCCTCCCCCGGGTCACCCTGACGTGAGCACCAGCATCTGGCCCTGCTCCAGCTCCACCTTCCCAGCAGCCCCACGAAGGCAGCTTCTGAACCCAGGGCCAGCTGACTCTATGGTGTCAGGCCACTCTGCCTCCCTCTCAAGCGACTCCGCCCGGCCGGAGCATCTCGCGAGCAGCTGTCAGCGACATAGAGACTAATGGACACTAAAGTTCCAATAAAACTTTATTTGCAAAGCAGGCCGTGGGCCAGATTTGGTCTGCAGGCAGCTTGCTGGTCATGTCCTGTTTCGCTGGCTCCCTGTCCCCCTTCCACTGTGTCTCCACAAGGCAGGGGGAGGGTGAGCTTTTCCAGAGGCAGATCTGATTCTGCCCTCGCAGCTGAAAGCCCTTCCACGGCTCCGGCTCCTCGGGGTCCCTGGAAGAAGAGTGAGGAGTAGCCAGAGAGGGAGGGGAAGGGGGAGAGGGAGGGGAGGGGGAAAGGGAGAGGGAGTGTGGGAGGGGGAGGGGAGGGGGACAGGAGGGGGAGGGGGAATGTGGGAGGCAGAAGGAGGGAGAAGAGGAGGGGCGGGAGGGAGCATCCACACAGCAAGTGCCCCCCCCCAGGGGGGTCCTGGGCCTGCTCTATCTACCATGCCAGGGCGGCTGCAGAGGGTCTTTAGTCTGCCAGTGTCCTCCCCACCCCACACTCAGCCCACGGTCAGGGTCCCAGACACACTCACTGAGCCCAGAGCTGGAGCACCCCACACCGTCCTCCTGGGGTTGCTGAGCAGGTCTGTGAAATCAGACCTGCACTCCACGGAAGGAGCGTGGGGGCTGGGACAGCATCCTGGGGGCTCCAGTCATTAGCACTGGTACCCCCCGTCCCTTTAAAGAAGGCTGGAGCTCCCCCTGCCCCACATCCCCAAGGACAAGGCTCAGAGGCCTGGGGCCCTCCTGGAGGCAGACAGCACCTCCTCGTCAAAGCACCCCAAGAACACCACCGTGGCGTCTGCAGAGCGAGGCAAAGGCGATCACTGACCTCGGTGGTCAACGGCGCCAATCCAGGCAGTTCAGGACCCCTACTCCCTGTTGCTCACCACCCAGGAGAATTCACTACTGTGAACAGGAGGATGCAGGAAGGACACAGGGCTCCTAAGGAAACAGGAGCAGGAGACCCAGGAGGGAGGGAGGGCAGGGGTCCTGCCTGTCCCCCCCTCCCCCTGACCCTCTCTCCTGCACACATCCCGCCCCACACCCTCACCCAGGGTTTCCCCATCACCTTGGCCAGTGCCCTGACTGCCCCCTGGCCCTGCAGCCCCTCCAGGTTCCAGATGCCCTGGAGGCTGACGAGGCCCAGGGGGGAGCTGCCATGCCAGGTGCAGGTGCTGTGGCTGCACTTGGTGCACGTCCCGGCCTCCCCTCCCAGAGCCGCCGGGATCTGGGCTGACACTTCTTATCAAAGTGAAATTCACAAAACACAAAATGGACTTTTTCGTGATTTGTTTTGTTGTTTTTGTTGTTGTGTTGGGGTTTTTGTTTGTTTATTTGTTTTTGGTACTGGGAATTGAATCCAGGGTGCTTTACCACTGAGCCACATTCCAGTTCTTTTAATTTTGAGGCAGGGTCTTGCTAAGTTGCTGAGGCTGTCCTTGAACTTGAATCCTCCGGCCTCAGCCTCCTGAGTCAGTGGCATTACAGGTGTGCACACCATGCCCAGCTAAAATGCATCATTTAAGAGTGAGCAATCCAGTGACATGCAGCACACTTGCAATGGTGTGCAACCACCCCCCTACCTAGTTCCAGAACCTTCTCTCTCCGCCCTCTCTCTCTCTCTCCTTCCCAGCCACCATGAGGTGAGCAGCTTTGCCCGGGCTCACCCTGCTCTGTGCTGTCTGCCTCACTACAGGCCCACAAACAGTGGAACCAGCCCACTGTGGGCAGAACCTCTGAAAATGTGAGCCAAAATAAGTCTTTCCTCTTCTAAGTGGATTTTTCCAGGTATTTTCTCCCTGCAATGAAAACTGACTAGTCCTGGGGCTGAGGCTGTGGCTCAGTGGTGGGGCACTGTCTCACACGTGGGAGGCCCTGGGTTCTATCCTCAGCACCACATAAAAATAAAAATAAATAAAGATATTGTGTCCATCTACAACTTAAAAATATATGTATTTAAAAAAAGAAAAACTGACCGATCCAATCACCTGGACTGGACCTCCCTACCCTCCAGAGACTCAACCCCAGTGACGCTGGCCCAGCCTCAGGCTTGGTATTTGCTATTTGCTATTGCTTTTTTCTTTAAGAAAATGACACATATGCCCAAAAGCTCAAAAATCACAAGCATATGTTCAATGAATAGTCACCAAGTGGGAGATGCATGCGAATCCCCACCAACATCAAGAAACAGAACATCACAGGTCCCCAGATGGCCCTGCCTCCCCTCATCACTACCCCTTCCTCGTCCCCACAAGGACTCCCCCAGGATTGGCTTCACAGGGAGGGAACACCTGCAGTCTTTATTTCCACGTTGCTTTTGTGAGGTGCGCTGAGTGCACAGGTGCTATTTGGTATCCAGGGTATGAATGCACCACCATTTATTTGGCCACCTTCCTGTGCCGGTTGCTCGGTTTGGGTGGCTTCCAGTTTGGAGCTATAGAGAGCGGCAGAGTGATTGCCTGTGCTTCCCGTGGCTGCACCTGGTGTGCTCCTGCTGGGGACACCTAGGGTGGAGCAGCTGGGCCTGGGCAGGCTGCGATCAGTTTCGTTAGATCATTTGGGGAAGCGCTGGCTCCAGTTTCCACTCCCATCAGCAGTGTCTGAATGCTCCAGGGTTCTGTCCTTCCCGCCCTCGGGGCTGCCGACCGTTCATTTAGCCACTCTGGTGGCCTGGGCAGTCTTTGTTGACCTGCCCTGGTGACTGCTGAAATGCTCTGCGAGGTATTCATTTGAGTCTCTCCCCCTGGTTTCAGAGCCCTTTCTGGCCCTGCAAATACCCTCTGCTTGTGCTTGCCCGTCTGTCTCAGGGGCGTCTTTGATGAACAGAGGCTCTTGCTCCACACTGTTCAACGGGTCAACTCACCCTGTAGGGTGAGAGCTCTTTGAATCGAAAAGAGTCCAGACATTCCTCCGGGATGCCTTCCAAATGTAGAATTGGTTTGGAAGTACGGTGTGAGGTAGGGAGCAAGCGTCTGGTGTGAGGTAGGGGTCAAGGTTCCCTTGGCTCTCGGTGGCTGTCCATTGGCCCAGCAACATATCTCACAAAGGTCCTCCGTGGTCCTGCTCAGGCCATGCCGGCCCAGTGACTTGTCGCCATTCCCACAGGCGCTGGGTCTACTCCTGGGCTCTCTGCTCTCTTCATGGGTCTGTGTGTCTATCCTGCGTCTGTTAGAACCTTTTAACCTCTCCTGGTGTTTCTGACCTGCAGCCAGGGTCAAGCACCCCTGACCTGACCGCTCGAGTTCACAGGGATAGTCTGGTTCAAGTGTGTAGAAATCCGACCAAGGATTTACAGAAGAAAGGCAGGTTAGATTTAGGGCAGGAGGAGGGTGACGGCGGAACCTGCAGACCCCGTGGGGGGCAGCTTCCAGGGAGCGGGTGGGAGCACGGCCCAGTGACAGGGAGCCACCCAGCCTGCTCCGTCCTCTCCTCCCCAGACCTCCAGAGCCCCCAGGCCAAAGAGCCAAGGGGAAGACTGGCCGGAGGAGGGCCCCTTCTGCTTGGTCCCCAGCCAGACCCGAGGAAATCCTCCTGCAAGCAACTTTCTTCTGGAGTCACCATGGCACTTCCTATGATAGATGGCTAGGTTTTAATCAAACATTGATTAGCCACTAATTAGTCCAATGATCAGTCTTGGGGAGGAGACAGGGTTGTCAAACTCTGCGCAGGGGGAGGGGAGATCATGAAAGATTGCAGCTTATGGAGAAACGCCCTCTCTGTCTCCCTCCAGGCCCGGCTTCCCCAGGATTTGGACCCATTATAAATGATGCTTTCAATGTGAATTTTCCTAATCGGTTTGAGTCTGAGCAAGTCCCAGGTGACTGCTGCAGCAAGACTCAACTGGTCCACCTTCTCATCAGGTCTCAGCCTCCTCCTACGACCGCCATCCTGGGCTCAGTCAGATCCTCCCAAGCCCTTTATGGGGTGGTCAGATCTTGCCAAGGACTTCCAAGATGAAGCACATCAAGGCCTTTCCCCCAGAGAAGGTTTTCACACACCTCACCGTCACCACCTTGCCCACACCTTGCCCACACCTTGGAGGTGCTGACACAGCTCTGGGTTTATCTGAAAACAGCATATGCACTCACGAGACCCTCCACTGACAAGAAGGTGGAGTCGCCGGGCACAGCTCCTGTGAAACTCCATCTGAGGCTGACCTACCAGAAGGTAATCGTCCAGGAAACCCCGGGAGGGGGGAACGGCATGATAATGTTGGTTTGTCATTCCCTTGAATCTTTGTAAGTCTGGATCCACCAAGAGCAACGCGAAGATCCTTTAAAGCCCATCTTTATCGGGAGGCCAAGCTGGGGAGAGATTAGAGATGGGAACCGGGAAGGCTGGGCAAAAGTGGCAAGTGGGGAGGCCCATGGGCATCGCGGGCTCCTGGCCCTGCTGGAAGCACCCTGCCGTGGGGCAGGAGACGGGGAGAGGCTTGGAGACTGTTGGCATTGCTCCTGCCCCCTCTTCTCAGTCGTGGTGACGCGCAGTGGGTCACCATTTCCACACGGTTACGGGGCGTTGAGCAAACTCCCACCCTGGGCCGCACGGTCACCGTCCACCCACAGAACCCCTCCAGCTTCCCCACAACACCTTCCCCATGAAATGACTCCCAGCCCCAGCCCCCAGAGGCCCCCATTCTGCTTCCTGTCTCTCGGACAGCAGTGACCCCAGGGACCCCCCATAGATGGGACTACAGGGCACTTCCTTCAGCAATTGGGCGTTTCACACAGTGCAAGGTCCTCAGGGTTCTCCCAGGCCACAGCAGGTGTCGGAATTTCCTTGTCTTTAAGGCTGAACAGTGGTCCATTTCACGGGTGGCTGTTCTGTCTGTCCACTCGTCCACTGACGGACACTTGGCTCACTCTCCCAGGGCTATTGTGTGAATACCCAGGCTTCCTGATCTGGCAAATTCAAGTATGAGGTTAGACAGGCCCCGTGGAAGCCCCCGCCCCCGCCACCACCACCCCTGCTTCACCGTCTTAATCGACAGCCTGAGCAAGATCCGTCCTGGATCCTGCGACTCTAGAATTCCACGTCCCTTCCACACCTCTTCTCTCTTTCGCTTGTCATTTCCCGATACCTTTTGCCACGTGAGCACACAGGACACGTTACGCCCAGACTCGTATCCTCGCAGCCGAGACGCGGCCAGCACTGGCCATGGGCAGCCTCTGTTCTGGGGACGTGGCCTGGAGAGGGGTCCTCGGGTGCCGCTGCAGCCTTGGGCTCCTGGCTCTACCGTGAACAGGCCCTGGACTCTGGCTCCGAAGGTCACAGCAGCTCTTCACCTGGGGCTCTGCATGGTGCATGGGTGTCAGAGAGGTGGCACACCAGCCCTCGGGTTCTGTACCAAGGGCCCAGCACACAGCATGGCACCCCCTGAGGCCAAGAGTGGCACATGTAGCCTTTGTGGTTTTCAATGCCAAAATTCAGAAATAGCAGTAGAAGGTAGCTCTCTCCAGGGCCAGGGTGACGGCGGTGGCTGGGGTGACGGCCGTGGTCCTTCAGCTGCTCTTCCCAAGTCAGTCTGCAGGCTCTCCCGTCAACGTGGGCCCAGTGTGACCACCACAGGCTGGATGCTCACACCCCGGCCCTGAGGGCACAGTGCTGGTACGGTCACGCCAGACCCCACAGTGGGTTTGCGCTGCTCATTTAGAAGTCAGGAAATCCGGGGCACAGAGCTATCCCTATGCACCAAGGCCACTCAGCTGGCCCCAAAGGCCCAGGGTGGAGATGGTGAGCTGTCATCAGCACACATGAGCAGCCTGGCCCCATAGGTGGGGGTCCAGCAAGGACTGCACTTGCCCTCCACCAGACCGCATACAGGTCAGGCCAAATGTCCAGCTTTGGGATCAGAAAGATGTACTGTCACTTCCAAACTGAAGTGGTCAGTCTCTGACAAACTACCTGTCCTCCTCCTCCCCATGGAAGCTGCAGAGGCCCGGTCTTGGAGTACTCAGTGTCACCCACAGTTGGAGGGATCTGGTCCTGAGACCTGAGGAGAGTCCCACTGTCAACAGAGCCTGGGACTGCTTGTCACAGCCCCCAGTGTGACTGGCTGATACACCTGCCTGTCAGTCAGAGCTCCAGGCGGGCTCAAACCCAGGTGCTGATTGAAAGGAAAGTCACAGAGCCTGGGCCACTTCCACACCAGCTTAAGAGGACAAGGCCACTGTGCGGCACAGCCCTGTGTCAGGCTGCCTGAGGACAGCTCTGCTCAGCTCTGCAGGTCAGTACAGAGAGCAAAGAGAGCGGCTCTGGGACACGGCTCTGGGACACGGCTCTGGGACACGGCTCTGGGACACGGCTCTGGGACACGGCTCTGGGTCACGGCTCTGGGACACGGCTCTGGGACACCGCTCTGGGTCATGGCTCTGGGTCACGGCTCTGGGACACGGCTCTGGGACACGGCTCTGGGTCACGGCTCTGGGTCACGGCTCTGGGACACGGCTCTGGGACACGGCTCTGGGATGCGGATGAGATAAAGGGAGGCTCGTGGAGCCATCAGTGATGGAGAGGCCTCAGGGCGCTCAGCCCAACCAGAGGCCCAGGAAATGCTTGGTGGGTGGGGAGTCCTCAATGTGGTCTTAAAGGACAGGGTCCCGTGGGCTGAGTGCAGAAAGAGGGGAGGGCATTCCAGTTGGGCACCCAGCGTGGACCAGGAAAAGGGAGGGGGAAGCCCATGTGGGCCCATCCCAGGACACAGCAGATCCCACCTGGAGGACAGATGGACAGGCAGGCAGCAGGGACTTGTGGGTCACTCTGGGCAGCACAGAGGGATTCCCAGGCCACCAGGACCATGAGAGGCTGGTACCAGCATGGAGAGACGTGAGTGGGTGTCCATCCTACAATGTGCCCCTTGGTCACAGTGCAGAGCGGGACCCCAGGGGAGGAATTTGGAGGCCGGGAACCCTACGGTGCCCAGTGGGGCTAGGTCCAGAGAAGGTGGAGCCCACCTCCTCCTGAGGAGTGGCTGGCAGACCCAGGCCCTGCAGGGACGATGCCCAGAGAGCGAGTGGGCGGGCCAACCTGAGACTTAGCTTCAAGGTGTCAACGTGGCAGCATGATGGCCCACGCCCTGAGTGGGAGGTTCCATGCAGTCCGACTCCCGCCTCCTCCGGAACCCCCTCTCTCTCCCACTGACCTGGCAAATGCCTCGAGATGACTCCTCCCTGTCCCCTGACACGGCTCTGGGTCATGGCTCTGGGTCATGGCTCTGGGACGCGGCTCTGCCTCGGTGCTGAGCCAGCTGTCACTGCTGTGGGGACTTCCACCCTCCCCTAGCCCCCGGGCCCCAGCCCTGTACTGCTGCCACCCTGAGCCTCAGTGGGCTTTCCTCCAGATGTGCAGGGGACAGGTACTTCTTGGCAGTGGACGGGGACCCCCACTTGGCTGCTCCTCCTCCCCAACAGGACCTTTCAGGAGAGGGGTGGGGCCAGGCCACAGACCCAGGTGGGGATGGGCCCAAGGAGGGCCTCGGGAAGCACGGGCCAGCTGGCGGCCTGGTTGAGTGGACGTGTGCCTCTTGGTGTCCTGAGCCAGGAAGAGAAAGGCCAGAGGCTCTTCGGGAGTGCAGGCCGTCCCCAGGCCAGCCGGCTCAGGAGACCAGAGAGGGCAGGCCCTGAGGCTGGCCGCACTGGAGCACAGAGCTGCCCGCCACGGGGCCTTCTGCTCTCCTCTAAACGCAGAGATAAATGCCGTGGCCAGCCTGCCTGGACAAGCCCCTCTGGGCAGCAGGGTGGCAACAGAAGCCAAAGACAGCCCAGGCTCAAGAGAGGGCCTCTGGCACAGGAAAGGGAGGCAACAGCCACCGTCCCAGGAGCTCAGCAGGGAGGCTCTTGCCTCTGTGGGACACAGTAGGCTTCCTGGAGGAGGCAGCGTTGAGTGGGGCCCTGTGCATGTGCAGGATTTCAAAGGGGGCCTGGCTAGGCCTGCGTCCCACCCAGAGGTCCTGGGCAAGGCAGCTCGGAGCAGAGAGAATCAGACAGTTCAAAAACTGGGCCATGAAGGCCAACTGGGGGCTCCCGCTAGAAATTCACTCAGCCGTTCAGCAAACACAAGTCAGCTCTGAGCTTGAGGCGCTGAGACTGCGGACTGAAAGGAGCCAGGGCAGCGCATGGCTGAGCCGCCTGGCCCGGGGCTCGGGACCTGGGAGTACAGAGCCCTCCCTGTCGGGGACACTGGACAAGAGGCGAGATGGGGTCCTTGTGCCGTGAGAGGAAGATGGTGGCAGCTGTGTTCGTCTGGTGGTCCCCAGGAGTGAATTCAAACCCAGCCTGTCCAGAGCAAAGGGAGAGACAAGGCCACTGTGGCTCACGGGCCCTGGAGCCAGCACAGGGGCTGCAGGGGATCTCCCTGCCCCATGGGTCATTTATCGAGCCAGGTGCAGAGACTCCTGTGACCATGCTGTGGTCTTCCCCCCCATGGCCACAGGGCCCACAGGCGCCACCCCTGGCGAGAGACTACTGGCCAGGCCTGCCTTGGTGCTGCCCACACAGCCACGGGCTCAGGTTGGGGCCTGGGCCTGGCACAGCTGCCTCCTGCTTCCCCCTGCACTCACTCGCAGCCGCTGGCGTGTGGGTCACCGTGCATGTCTCATGAGGCGCAAGTCGGGGGGGAATCATCGGGTTAGGCCACGGCGGGGGCGGCGGGTAGTGGTCCTCCAACCCCAGGACAGGCTCGGCAAACCCCAAGGGCTGTGGCTTCCCACACAGCAGGGGCCCCAGGAAGACCACGCGCCTCCTGGGCTCACATTTACAGGAGAACGCGGCAGCTGTCCCTCTGCCACATGCAGGTAGGGGCCTTGCACTCTGGGTTAGGGAGGAGCTCAGCCGCAATTTGCAGGTCCCCTCTCCCCTGAAGAGAAGCAGCCTCATCCAGGATGAAGGTGGCCGCGGCACTCAGCACCCCAGCCTCCCGCGCCCTAACATCGTGCCCAGCCCTCTCTGCAAAATGGAAATTCCTCAGAGGCTCCTGAGACACAAATCAGTGTTGACGAGGAAGGAAGCCGGGCTGGGAGCTGAGAGAAGGCAAGGGCACTGCCAGGCACAGGCCCAGCCCGCCTGCTCCGCCGCCGGCCTGCGGCACCGCTCCAGGCCCTGAAACTCCAGGACACAGCACCAGCCACCTGGCTGCAGCAGCTGGAATGCCCTGGAGTGGGGGACTGGAGGCCCTTTCCAGAGCCCCCCTGCCTTTCTACACAGCCACCCTGCACGGTGCCCCTGGGTCCCTCTCCATGCCCAGCCAGTGACGGAGGCACTTCAGGAGGCAGAGCCAGTGGCCCCAGAGGCCCTCCTGCTGGAGAGGCAGGAAGGAAGGTGACTCTGCAGCCCAGGCTCCTGCTGGCCTATGGGCTTGTCTGCCTGCTCATCCCACCAGGAGGGAACATGGTGGGGCCTCCTTGAGGGACAGCAGGGGGCCCCGGCCTAGCCCACACCCCAAGCTCCCTTCTCCCACCAGGCCAGCCTGAAGCCACTCTTCCAAAGTGAGAGCGTGGAGTCTGCCTGTCCTTCCTCCAGAATGAAGCAGACATCCAGGACACTCCTGGGCAAGACAGCTGCCAGGCCCGTCAGGCACGTGGAACTCACTGCTGTCCTGGTGCCATCCAGAAAGCCACCTCCAAGGGCACCTCTGAATGGAGGAAGGCCCACGTCACAGGGGGCTTACAGGCAGTCTGCACCCCCAGACACAGCCAGCACTCGAAGGCTGCAGATCCATCCTGGGGCAAACGAGGACACCAGCTGGTCCAGCCTCAAGCCCACTCAGCGCCAGGTCCTGCTAGACACCAGGCTGCCCACAGGGAGTGGGGCCAGCCCTCAAGATGGTGGCTGCCGGTGGGAGGCACAGAGTGCACACTAACAACAGAGGCAGTGAGCGTCACCAGGGCCTGTGAGCGCCGGGAAGAGAACACAGGAGGCCGCCGGAGCCGGGCCTTCAGCATCTGCAGCCTGAGCACAGGACATTCAGGTGGACGCTGCGACACAGGCACATCCACCAGGGCCCAGTGAGAAGAGCAGAGCCTGAGGCTGCAGGTGTCCCTGTGTGTGTGCACAAGCATGCACCCAGAGATGCCCACACACACGCACCCAGAGATGCCCACACACACGCACCCAGAGATGCCCACACACACACACACAGAGATGCCCACACACACGCACACAGAGATGCCCACACATCCGATCTGCACAGATGCCCACACACCCGATCTGCACAGATGCCCCCCCGATACACACACACAGATGCCCACACACCAGACTTGCACAGATGCCCACACACACACACACACACACACACAGATGCCCACACACACACACACACACACAGATGCCCACACACACGACCTGCACAGATGCCCACACACCCGACCTGCATAGATGCCCACACACACACACACACAGAGATGCCCACACACATGCACACAGAGATGCCCACACACCCGATCTGCACAGATGCCCACACACCCGACCTGCACAGATGCCCCCCCGACACACACACACAGATGCCCACACACCAGACTTGCACAGATGCCTACACACATGCACACAGAGATGCCCACACACCTGAAGTGCACGGAGACACACATGTGCCCATGCATGCGCACATGTGTGTGCAACAGGATGTGTGTACACAGAGCTGTGCACTCCTGGGGCTGGATGAGCACAAACACAACACTCCACTCCTGAAAATGTGTGGGAAGTTCCTTGGGAATGAGGCCCCCAGCTGTAGTGGGCACCAAAGAGGCCAGTGGACTTGGGCAAATCCCAGGAGGTCAGCAGGGAGCAGAACAGTCATGGAGAGGGAGGAGGACCCAGAAGGGCCGAGAGCAGCAGACGCCGTGCAGGGTCAGCCCCAGAGAAACACACAGAGGGGCACATGCATAAGAGGAGGCACCAGCAGCTCCCGCCTCCTGAAGCGTGAGGCCAGGCCACGGGAGACCACGGCACCCACGGGGGCTCGAAGCCAAAACAGAGGGGGCAAGGACACGAGGACGGGGCCTGCCCTCCTGGGTGGGAGGGGTTACAGTGCAGCTGCTGACTGACAGGTGTGACAGTTCCTCCAAAGCCCAGCAGAGGCTCTGTGGGACCCCGTAACCCCTGCCCCAGGCACATGCCAAAAGAGTGTGGCGAGTAGTCGTGGAAATGTAGTCCAGGAGCACTCAGGGGGAGCATTCACAGTAGCCAACAGGCAGAAACCACGTCCACTGAGGGGTGGATGCAGCAGATCCTCACATGGAATATTATTCAGCCTTAAAAAGGAAGGAAGGATTGTCCTGCCACAGCAAGGACCATCCTGAAACCGTGGTGCTCTGCAAAGAAGCCAAAGCAAAGGGCCCGGGGTTGCCTGGCTCCTTCACGTGCAGGGTCCAGAGAGCTGGGTCCTCCTGCAGGCCGAAGGCTGGGCTGCAGGGGCGGGAGCCGCCGGCCACCACTGGCTTCCTTTGGGGTAATGTGGGTTTGGGAGCGAGTCAGAGGCGAAGGTTACACAGTGCTGGAAACGTTCTGACAGCCCCGAATTGTTCTCTGTAAATTGTTAATGTGTGTTATGTGAATTTCACCTCATTAAAAAATCCATCTGTATAATCCAATTTAAATACATCTTTCAGGTAGTGCCTATTAAAATTATGTTGACTTGGATCTTTTTAATATTATGAAAATAAACTGCGCTCAGGTGGGAAAATAAAGCAAACTTCTGCCACACTGAATCCTTGGAGAGAGCTGGGCTGTGTCGCAAGCCGGGCGAGGGCAGAGGCGGGCAGCGCCCACGGGCAGAGGCGGGGCTCGTGGGGACGGTGCTGGTCTCCAGCCCATCCTCCCCCCCTCCCACCAGCCTGACCCGGCTGCTCTATCCTTCTCCCTAAGAAGCCACCTGTCCTGCTGACCAAGGACACTGAGATGTGGCCTGGAAATCTCTCAGGCCTGACCTTACAGGAGGAGCCTGTGGCTCGCAGAAGGGACCCCCAAGGGGGGACTCTTGTGGGTGAGATTTCCAAGGGAAGGTTCCCAGGACAAGTGGGTTGAGGGAAGGGACCCACAGGGGTCAAGGACAGCTGAAGAGAAGTAGTCTCATCAGGAGGTGGCCTCGCACTGTCCCCCTGAGAACGGACCCCACCAGCGCTGGTCCCACCTTGGGCCAGCCCTTTGTGCGTGCCGTCCTCGTGGCTAGTCACAGAGGCCAGTCTCCAAGGAGGGGCTGCTGAATCGGCCCCTCTGGCCAGAACTCTCATCCCCCACCGAGAGCACGGCCCTCGGGGATCTGGCAAAATCCCTCCCTCACCTGGAAGCCCCTGGGGACCCAGGCTCTGCTTGGCCTCTGGTCAGTGCTCCTGTGGACCTGCAGACACAGGACAACCTCAGGCCACCAAGAGCCTGCCGGGGACAGCTGGGACAATGGCAGGGCCGGGGGGCAGAGAGGGTAATAGAAAGCAGCCAGGCCAGGCGTGGGGCCTCTTGTTTTGCTCTAAGTGCAGTTGACCTCGCTGCTAATAGTTAAGTGGATAAGGCAGAAAGAAACTGCCTCCTTTTCCCCTAAATAGATTTAGCCCTCACCCGGCCACATGAGCTTGGTCAGGCACGCGGCTAACGAGCCCTGCAGTGACCCACCCTTCAGCATCGTCCCTGTGGACTGCCTGTGGTGACAGGGCTCCCAGGGCAGCTGGGCACACTCAAGACCCCATCAGCAGCAGAAACCCCCCCGAGAGCAGGGCCTGCAGGGCCCCTGGCAGGCTGTGCAGAGGCAGCACTGACCGGGGCGGGGGGCCAGCAGATGGTAGCCGAACCTCGGCCGTCATCCCCCCGTGGGACAGGCAGAAGGTCCCACCAGCCCTCCAGGGGTGGACCCTCCCCAGGGCCCCAGACCTGGTCACAGTTATCGAGCCCTAATTAGCAGGGGCCGGTGACATGGGTGTTTGGAAGCTTCGCCGTGTTGGCTGCTGCTTTTGTGGGATCCCGATGCTCAGGTTAGAGCCAAGTCCTGGGACACAGGTCAGGGAAGCAGCCGCTCCCTCCTCCCCCAAGCCGGCCTCTTCCTCTGTGGTCAGTGCTGTCCCTGAAGGATGGGTCTTCCCTCCTCTGGCCTCCCGCCCACTGCCCCCAGACACACAGGCCACATCCCCAGGGTCCCTCAGGGCTCTCCTCCTGGGGGCTGCTGAGCAGGGGGACCTGGGAGGGGGCAGCCACCAGGAACCCCTTGGCTGGACCCAGCACTTGGGGCCCAGGGAGAGCTGAGACTGGAAATGCACCGGGCCTCGGGGCGCTGGCGGGTGTTCTGGTGAGGAGCAGCGGTGCCTGTCACCACCCTGGAGGGACCACTCATGTCCAGGCACCGTGGCAAGTCAGGAGCAAAGCCAGATGGGAAGGTGGTGCTCAGAGACAGCCCGAGTAGAGGCTGGTGTCCCCCTGAGGACAGGGGCTCACAGCTGGTTCCAAGGACCCCTGCCCCTCAGGAGCCCCTCCCTGCCCGCCCACCACCCTGTGCCCACAGTTCTGTCTTCCTTCTCCCTGTGAACACATCACCCCACCTCCAACGACACCCTCGGGACTCTCCCCCATCGGCTCCTCAAACCCCACCTGGTGCACTTGTCAGCTCCCACGGGAGCGATGCTCCGTGACAAGTGCTCCGACATGGTGGCCAGGAAGTTGTGCCACCCCAGGCTGACCCGTCTGCACACGGGTCTCGGAGCCGCTGTCGGGAGCTGGCTCAGCCCCTGGCTCTGCTTCAGGCTGCGCAGCAGGCGACCCTCACTCCAGAGGTTGGGCTCGGGTCTGTCCCCCAGTGTCTACCTGAAGCCCAGACAGGCCGGCTCCCTGACCAGCCAGCCCTGTTTGGCACCTCGTTACGTCGCCCAGAGCCCGGCCCCCTCAACAGGCTGCTCACTCGCACCCTGTGGCCTCTCCTGGATTGCAAACGCCCCGGTCAGTGGACTCGGGTGCTCGTCTCCACCCTGGGCCTGGCTCCCGGCACAGAGTGGAGGCTCAGCGCGTGTTTGTGATGAATGAGTCAATGAAGTTGTGCCTGAAGCCCGAGGAGAACCCCCCCCACGTGGCTCTCTCTCCGTCATTCGCAGGGCCAGCGTTCCCCCAGGAGCCCACCCAGCCAGCGCTCGGCTGGTTGTGGAGGCTCTGATGTGAGGGACGAGGGACTCGTGGAGGTACGCTCAGCCGTGGCATTGCAGAGTCTCCTCTGGGTCACTGCCCCCGGGGACACGGGCTCACAGCAGGATCTCTGCTCCTGGCTTCCCCAAAGTGGAGCTGCTCCGTGCTTTCACATGCGCAAGTCCTGACTGAGACCCAGCAGAGGAAGGGCCCGGCCGCCTGCTGCCTGTAAGGACATGACTGGGGTCCTGCTCTCCCACAGGGCGGCTGGTGGTGGGCAGGCCTGGTACCGCCTTAGCACTCAGGCGAGGAAGGGTGTCGGACACACCCCAGCCAGGGGAGCAAGGCTCTGGGGCGAGAGCAAGGAAGGGCGGCAGGTGCCCCAGCAGAAGAGCCTGTAGATGAAATGTGGGCTGGTTCAGTGAATGGCGGCGCCAGGCACCACCTCTGAAGCGCTGTGGTGATGTCCGCTAGGGCAGCCAGCGTCCCTGTGTGCCCAGGAGGGAGGGCTCCTGGATCAGGGCTCTCTATGCACGAGGGAGTCCAGGCAAACTGGGACCACAACCACCCTCCCCGAGTAACGAGAGCCTCAGCCCCCGCCCCAGTGCCCCTCCTGTACAAGGCCAGGGCCAGGCAGGCACAGAAAGTAGAGCCTAGGGACACCCTGGTGGGTGCACCCTCCCTGGTGGGAGGGCAGGGAGAGCGCATGGGGGAGGGACTGCCCTAGGGGAAGGGTCTCGCCCAGCCAGCTGCCTGCAAGGGACCCTCAGCTCCCCCAGGCCTCGTGGGGGACCTCCACAGAGGACAGAAGGGCCCCTTGGTCATGCATCCCAGTCCCTCAGCCACTGCCACTGAGGAGGTCCCACCGAGGACCCGGCACATAGCCCCCTGCCTGGGGGTCTGCCTCGCGGCCCTGCCCCTGTAGTCCTCCACCCTGCTCCTCCCGGATCTACAGCAGGTGGCCTCAGGTCGCCCACACACAAGAAGGTGGGTTTGGACTCAGCTTGTCCCCCCAAGCTCCGATGTCAGGCCCTGGCCTCCGAACTGCCCCACGACCTGCCTGGTGTCCAGGTGAGGCTGGAGCTTCTGGTCCAGAAAGTGAGGGACTGGAGGCCTGGGGACAGGGAGGCTGCCCTGCAGAGACCCAGGGGCCCCGCGCGTCCCTGGGCCCGGGCCTGTTGGCCTCCGGGGCTGGTCTCCAAAGCACCTGGCCGAGAGCTGGGGAGGACCTGGGAGAGGGGCACAGGGTCTCTCAGGCCTAGAGCTGCCCTGGATCAAGGCCTCCCTTCCCTGGCCTGCTGGACCTCTGAAGGGGCTTTATATTCCCAACACCCAACCAGGTTCCCCTTCCTCCCTACTCCGAGGCCTCTGGTCCATGAGACCCTCGAATCTAAACCCTCCTGCCTCAGCGCAGCCCCACCCAGAGGCAGGCACACCTCAAGGCCACCCAGGCTTCTTCCAGTCCAGGTTCCCAAGGCCCTCCCTCACCGCTGGGTCCCCAGGCTGGCCTTGGTCTGCTCTTGCAACAGAGGCTCAGCACACAGAGCTGGCACCACCTTGGAGAGGGCACCCTTGCTGTCCCAACAGGCAGACCGGCCCTGAGAGGAGGCTGAGTGCCATGCCAGGGCCACAAGCCTATCCAGGCTGGGCACAGCTGCCCAGCTCGCAGGGGGCAGGGACAGGGACCCAAAGAACAGGGTGCGCGAATGAGGGGGCAGCGGCTGGAGAAGAAAGAGCCTCAGTGACCGAGCCCCAGCCCCGGCGTCTGCTGGGACCGGGCCATCCTGAGCTGGCCACCAGCCAACTGAAACAGACCATTTTGAGTAAGCAGGCGCTGCCACTCCGGCCGACACGCCATCAGCATTTATTTGCCCAACTCAAAAGGGGAAGAGCGCCGAGAGGCAGGCCTGAAAGTGAAAAGCAGCGCGCCCGTCAAGACTGCAGGCGCACCGCCAGCCGCTCCTCGGCGGACCTCTGCGCGCGCCCTAAATTTAACCAGCTGGAAATCCTTTTTTAAGTTGCCTCCTATTCAACCTTTTGAAATAAAGATCTGCCTTTTAATGGGAAATCTGCTTCCCGCCGTGGAGCGGGAGCCGGCACCGTGGCCAGGCCCATCCTCCTGGACGGCAGCCGCCGGGTTTTGGCTGCAAACCCGGGGAAGCGCGTGTGCAGGGCGGAGGGGCGCCAACGGTCAAGGCCACTGTCCCTGGGTGAGGGGACATTCTCAGACCACAGGCACAGAGGCTTCCTTAGAGAAAGCAGGAAATTAAAAAGCAACAGCAATAAGAAGATGCCCTGCCAAGAAAATAAAGAAGACATTTTCCGTGCGTGCTCACCTAAGGGCCGGGCGGAGCTGTGGGCACCAAAAGCCACCAGTCAGGCGGGCTGCGTTCAAGTCCCACCACGGCCTCCGGGCTCTGGGCCTGAGCCTCTCACAGAGTGTCCCTAGGTCTCAGTCTCCCTATCTGCGAGTCCAGGTGATGCCAGCATCGAGTGACTGCAGATTGAGTGACAGGTGACACAGGCACCACCAGATCATAGATGACAGGCAACAGGCTCTGTCCTAGATATGATTTGTCACCCAGTCACATGGGAAGCGGGTTCACTGGGGAAGTGGGGCTTAGTCGATGTCCGACTCTGAGACCCTGGGTGTGAGGGGGCTCCCCAGGGCCATGGGGACTAAGACAGGGCCGTCACCAGGCTGCTGGCCTTGGTGAGGGATGAGGCAGACAGGGTGTGAACCTCAGAGTGGACAGACCTCGGGTGGACTGAGCTGCAGGGGGCCTCGGGAGATGAGATGACCACAAGGGGCTGGGCACGGTGATGGAGCCTGCATGCAGGTGAGCGGGAAATGGAGGGTGAGGGAGCCCTCGACGGCACCCCCAGGGAACCTCCCGTCTAGCCAGGGAGGGAAGCTGGGCACAGCAGTCCAGGGGAGAGGGCCGACGGGCGGAAGGCAGCAGGCTGTCCTCTCAGGCACAGGCCCGTGTGGGAGCGTGACGCGTGCATGTCAGAGCCTGGCTTTGGTGAGAAGACTGCGCCCAGGGTGTTCTGTCACCTGTGCACGCCACACCCTGCTCCTCCGATGGTGCTCTGACACCAGGACCCAAGGTCTCCAGCAGCCGACCACCTCTCCAGCCGTCCCCTCCCTGCATGACCAGTGGCCAGAAGGAGTGACCGGAAACAGCCCCTCTGGGAACCCTGAGGTCTTCTCCTGGAGAAAGCCGAGAACCCTGTGCTCCAGGAGAAGCGGCTTCCTCCTTAGAGGGACGCAGGGAAGACCCCCGTGGTGGTGGGGGGGGTGCCCAGCCTGAGAGATGAGTGGGCTCTGGGTGAGGTGGGAACTCTCCGGGGGGCAAGAGCCACTCCCAGCAGAGCCCCAGAGGCTGGGACAAACTGAAGCTGGTTGACCGGGACGTTCACGGAGAACAAAGGTCCAGCAAGGCAGGGTGACCACCGGGGCGTCAGGTGGCAGGACCAGACTGGGAGCACTGGCCTTGCTCAGAAGACCCCGCAGCCAGCTCTCACACCTGAAGGAGGTCAGCCTGGTTGGAGAGAGGAGCTGGGCACCCAGGCCAGGGCTCCTAATGGCTCCACTGAGATACCACCCATGTGCGGGCCTGGTGTCCATCTGAAGTGCAGACCTCAGCAGCCTCTGGCAGATCACACCACTGGGCTTTAAATTGTGGTAAAATATACACAACATGGGACTTATCATGACATCTGCTTTCAGGGTCCAGGTCAATGGGACCAAGCACAGTCACAATGTCACACAACCACAACCATCTACTTCCAGAACTTGGTCAAAACCCCAAATAGAAACTCACACCCACCAGGGAAGAGCTGCTGGCTCCCGCCCCTGCGGCTCTCCCACCCCGGCGACCTTGGGTGCACTTCCTTCTCTGGACCTGCCTGTTGCAGACCCAGTGGAACAGAGCCACCCTCTGTGACGCTCACTGCACAGGGCAGAGTGTCCTCAAGGTCCAGCCACCTTGACGACAGCCTGCCTGGTGCTTCACTCCTCATTACAGTCAGATAACCTTCCACTGGGTGGACATGCCACATTCTGTCTGGCCATCCTCCTGTCCAGGGGCATGGGCTGCCTCCACGTGGCCTCTGCCAAGAACACGGCAACAGGCCTGCACCTGAGTCTTGCACAGGCTCCGTGCCCGTCTCCGCACAGATTCGCTATCATGCTTTTGAACTAAAACAGAGTCAAAGAGACAGACGTGCCCGGCTTCTCACACGGCCACAGCTGGAAGTGGAAGGACCTCGGCAAGAACAGGCAGGGGCACCAAGGGACAGCGTCACAGCAGCCCAGAGAACTGCGAGGTGGTAGAGATAGAGAAGGGAGACTCAGACGCTCCTCAGACCTCAGAGCCAGGGCGCAGGAGGTGGCAACGAGGAGGAACGCAGGGTGGGGACAGTTTGGGGATCATGGTATCTAGAAAGTGAGTCTGAATCCTCAGGCAAATCCCTCCCAGGAAAGATCCCCTCCAAGGGCCTTTAAGAACAGAATCCTCCCACCACAACGGCCAGCGTGGAAAAGACTCCCCAGATCAAGTGCCGGCAAGGACGTGGCGTGGTGGACACACCCACCCAGAGGGCAGGGCACCCAAGAGCGCTCTGCAGATGGCCTGGCAGCATCTGCTGGAGCTGGACATGTGGGCACCCAGCAGCCCCACTGCCCAAGGCTCAGCCTCAGGGCCACCAGAGGCAGATCCAGGGATGTTCACGAGCAGCTTTATTCTTGGTGACCAGAGTCTCAAGTGCCCGTCAGCAGAAGCACACGTGAGTACATTGTGGGTACTGGGAGCACCCCACGGCCACCATAGGAGGTGCTCGTGGAGAACCTGTGCATCCTGCAGACCCTCCCCGGGACAAGGGGCAGACCCCAGGGACAGGCTGGGGCTCCCCTCTCTGTGAAGTTCAGGAACTGAAAGGACCAACCCACAGGACGCCAGGAAAGAGGACCTTGTAGGACTTGGTAGGACCCCATCTACACAGAAAACTGCATGTTCCAACGTCTTACAGAAAGTCGGGGGAGTCCTGATGGAGACTTAGGGTGACAGAAAAGAGGACAGTCCCACAGGCAAAGCCACAGGCTCCTGGGGGCATCTGGGCCCACACACAAGAGAGAGGGTCAGACGCGCCAGACGGGAAGTGCCTTGCAGGAATGGCACAGCAGTCCTGAAGGCCTAGACTCTGAAGGGGACGGAGGAGATGTGAAGGACTCCGTCCAAACCCAGAACCCGCCGCCTGGCCTCTGAGGACAAGGCTACGCAAGGAAAGAATCACAGCAACAGTCACCTGCGCATGGGCAGGAGGGCACCGGGCAGCCTGGGGGATGTGCCGTGGGAACCTCTCTACCAAACCTCTAAGGTCCACTTCACTGCCGAGAGGTCCACTATTTAAGTAGAAAGAGGGGGCTTGTGAGGTGACCCAGTGGGGTTCTTGGTTTCTCCAGGGTCTTTGGGGTGGGCAGAATAACCACCCAAAGACACCACACCCTAACCTCAGAACCGTCGTGTTCCGAAGGAACCCATCTCCACGGACATGTTACCTCGCCAAGCAGAGGGGCCTCCTCTGGTGGACCCCGAGAAGGGAGAGTCTCCTGGCTCATCCAAGTGGCCAGCGTGATCACAGGTCCTTCACGGTGGAGGAGGGAGGCCGGAGAGGTCAGAGCCACGTCCTGGGTTGGAGCTGGGGGAAGGAGCCACACCAGGACTGTGGGCAGCCACCAGAAGCTGGAAAAGAGAAGGAAGCAGGTTCTCCCCGGAGCCTCCCGGCCCTGCGCACCCTGGACCTTGCTGGTGAGACCCCCGGGCAGCCCGTAGCCCAACGGTGAGGGCCATGCGTCCTCCAGCACTGAAGTGGGGGTGAGGCTGGGTGCCACGGCTGCACCTGTGACCCCAGCGCCTCAGGAGGCTGAGGCAGGAGCATCGCAAGTTTGAGGCCAGCCTAAGCAACTTACTTGGTGAGACCCTGCCCCAGAATAAAAACTAAAAGACGGGGGTGTAGCTCAGTGATAGAGCACACCTGCATCAATCCCCACTACCCAAAATAAATGCAGTGACTTGACGGGAAGCATGGCCGTCTCTGCACCCTTCCTCCTCCCCTCCGCCCCGCCCCCCTCCTCCCCCCACAAGCCTCCCTTCTCTCCAACCTCGAGGGCTGCTCCCCACTGCTCAGGAGCAGCAGCGCCACCGTCAAGGCTTTGGGTGGAGAAATCACGCAGCAGCTTATGTAACTCCATCCCCTGCCACAGCCACCAACGCCCACAGATGCCCGAGGAGACCTGTGCCACGAGCCCACCCACGCACCTGCGGACGGGCAGACGCCAGCTCCCATCAGGAGCCGGAGTCCTGGGGCAGCGCTACAGTCCACTTGCCCCGTCCAACCTGGGGGCCCGGTCAACACTGTTCAGCTGGGCTCGAAGGAAACTGGCCTGGCTGGACTCCAGGAAAGAGGCTTTGTGTCCTGGGCCTGTCCAGCGCCTTTGCCCATACAGACGTGTGTGACCAGCAGGCCGTGCCCTTGTCTCTGGGCAGCTGTGTGCATGGTGGTGGGCCCTGCGTCTCCTGCACCAAGTCCCCGCATCCCGAGGCCTCATCTCAGACTCTGGTGTCTTCCACCACCGAGGCCCACCACCTGGGGCAGTTGGGGTCTGCCAGCACAGCCCTGGATGGAGCCATCTCTCTTGCAGCTCCTCCCACGGCCACACTTGAGTGGCACAGCTCTGGGGACAGGCCAGCAAGGGACAGCAGGGAGACAAGGACAGAGGCCAGAGAGGCGCTCTGATTTCCATGACAACAGCAGAGTCTGGCTGCCTGTGTGGGAATGTGATCCCCGAGAGCTGGGTCTGCCCACCTCAGCCTGAGGTGGACGCCGCCCTCCTGGCCCTGGGGTCCAGCGCTGCCTGTGTGTGCGGCTGTGTGTGTTCAAGACCAGGGGAAGCTGTTCCTGAGGGCTGGACGTAGAGAGGGAGAGGGACCCGGGACTGGCTCCAGGCCTAGAGACCCCAGAGCCTCACGTGCCCTTGACCTTAGGGGATGGCCTAGGTGGGGCCGGGAAGGGGAATGGCTGAACATGAGGCCCAGGGAGGACCCTGCAGGTCAGGGGAGAGGGGGAGAGTGAGCAAGCACTGGTGGGTTCAGGACCCTGGCCAGCCCTGCCACTCCCACCCACCTGGCACTGTCCCCTGCGGGGCTCAGGACCTGGTAAAGCTCCGCCCACCAGGGTCATTTGCAAAACTGCCAATTGTGTGAGTAAATGCAAGTTTTCACTGGGCTCCAGGCTCGGCCTGACGTACGGCATGTCACCATACAACGGCAGCGCAGCTCTGTTAATGCTGAGCACCCACCCATCAGGAAGGACGGTCCTGGGGAGACAGGGACCCTCTGGCCCCCAGCGTTGGCACCCTCGGATCTATCAATGAATTCTGCCATGGTGCCTGGTCCATCCGGGACTCAAAGCCTCCTGACTGCCGGGTTGTGGGCAGAAGAACAAAGGGAGAAATTGATCCACTTCACCCCTTGAATGAGGATCTGAATGATCCTGTGAGCCATGCAGCAGGCTGGCTGGCAGATTCGATTTGTTTCTGTTAATTCACAGGAAAGGAGGCCCAGGAAGAGAGGGACTGCTCTGCCGTGAAAACAGCCCACGCTTTGTTTTGCTTAAATAACGCAGGTAACACCCTGTGGCTGGCGCAGGACTGAAGCCGGAGCAGTCTGGCCCACTCTGCTTCCCGGTCACAGAGGCTGCAGCTCAGGGGCCGGCTCGGGCGTGGCCTCTCCTCTGGTCCCCCTTGGGGCAGGTCCGGCTCCGGGTTTCTGCAGACTCCTCTCCCGCCTGCAGGTCCACGTTCCCTGAGGCTGATGGCAGCTGCTCTGGGCTTCCAGGAACACCTCTCAGTCTTTGCCCCTGGGCCCTCCCTCCAGGCCGCAGGCGAGGGTCTCACCAGTCGGCTACAAAGGATCCTTCTTTTCAAAGTTGGTTTTGATAAGAGAAACATGGCCACCTCCCAAAAGATGAGATTAGAACCGAGAAAGAGGAGAGGGAGGCAGGGAGGAGAGGGGCGTGCCGGCCTCCACCTCCCTCTGCCCACCCTCCACTCTGCACCTGGCTCTCCTGCCCCACCTCCCCTGTTGAGGAGCCTGTCGGACCCACTCAGCCCCCTCCTGGTCCCAGCAGGTCCTGAGGCTCTGAGGGGACACGAGGGAGGGGTGGCCAGGAGGCCCCACCGCTGGTTGCAGACCAGACCCTGGTGACCTTGGATTCGTCATTCGCCTCTGTAAATCAGGGCTCTCCAAGAAACAGCCACTGGAGAGAGCGAGGGGTTTCTGGGGCACCAGCGCCTGCCGTTGGCAGATGGAGAGCCAGGCCGGCCAGTGGCAGGTCCCCTGAGCTCACAGGCGTCCCAGCTCGGGCAGGCAGGAGGGGAAGGGTAAAGCCTCCGTCCTCCGCTGGTTACCCTGGACAGGATGGAGGAAGCCCACCCACACTGGGAGAACATCTGCGTCACCAACCACGCAGGCCTCCTCGGAGGGCCCAGGAGCAGGGCCCCGCCTGGGCCCAGACCTAGGCAGCTTCACGGGTGAGCCGACCCTCACCTCCCACCTCGCCACCTGCCTGAGGCGTAGCCGCAACACGGGGCCTGCCTCCCAGGACAGCTGTCCGTCTCTGGGCAGCTGTGTGCATGGGTGGTGGGCCCTGCACACAGTCCAGTGCTCACAGTCCAGGCCCTTGTAGTGGATCTAGACGGGCGCTGGGCGGGGAGCCCGGGGAAACCTGGAGGGACAGCAGAGACGGGAAAGAGTGGGACAAGGAAGGACCCGCCCCAGACCTGGAGCCACAGGAGGCAGGCTGGCACTGCTGCAGGCCTCAGGGTGACTGGAGCCGGGGCCTGGAGGCAGCTGTCCTGGCCCCGGGTCTCCTCCTAGGCGGTCAGCCCCACCTCTGCTCTCTGCACACCGCCCCACGTTCCCTGGACCCCTGCAGAGATGGCACTGCCCAGCCCCCCAGCCACACCCCACGAAGCTCTGGTCACCGCTCAGACTTCAGGGAGGTCCTCCATTAGGGAGCAGGCGGTATCCCTCCAGAAGGTACGTGGACGTCCTCACCCAAAGCTCAGGTGTGCCCAGCTGGGACACAGGATCAGTACAGATGTAACCGGGAAGACGAGGTCACACTGGAGAGCAGTGGCCCTTCATCTAGCATGACAGTCCTCATAAGAGAATGCACAGACACTAGGCCACGTGGGGACATAGAAGGCCAGGTGACAATGAAGACAGGTCCTGGAGCCATGCAGTCACACACCGAGGAAGCCGAGGTCTGCCGGCAGCAGGAGAGTCAGCAGGAGAGTCAGGAAGAGGCCTCCCGGGGGCCCTCTGAGGGAGTGGGCCCTGCCCGACCTGGACCTTGACCTCAGAGCCTGGCCTCCAGACGGAGAGCAGGTTCCCTCTGTTCCCAGCCGCCCAGTGTGGGGTCCCTGCTATGGCAGCCACAGGACACTGGGCCCGTGCTGGGTCCAGACCAATCAGCCACCTACCGCAGTACCGGACCACCCCAGCTGGAACCAGAGGACGGGTCACCAGAACACAGGTGAGCTGCACACGCCCGGCCTGCTGCTGGCCTGGGGGACCACGCGCCTGCGCCTGCTCCCTGCCGGACCTGCCAAGAGGAGGACAAGGCCTCAGGGAGGTGGGAAGCTGCGAGTGGGGTCCTGCGCCCAGGCCCAAGGCCAGACCAAGCCCAGCCCTTTCCCAGGGGAGGAGTGGACAGCCGGAACCTGGGCCGAGGCCGCAGGCCAGGAGGCAGAGCGAGCAAGGACAGGAGGACGCACCCACTGGGCTCCCTGCCTGGTCACGACTGGACAGGACCAAACATCTGGGACAGCTGATCAGGAACCGGGCGCCTTGAAGACGGACCAGAGACCCTGGAGCTCTTTCTTCCCTCTCTGTCTGTCTCAACACCCCCACCTCCCCAGGTCCCTCCTGCCACCGTCGGGGTCTCAGAGGGCGAAACCCCCTGAATGATCAGAAACCACACTGAGGCTGCTTCCTTGGCTTTAGGACGGGCCTTTGGCTCTGGAGGCCCCAGGGCTGCTCCTGCTTCTCCTGCCCACCCCGTCCCCCTGCCAAGAGGCAGGAAGTGAAGAGCCACCGGGAAGTCAGAGCAGATCGTCCCCAAGTCCCCACTAAACCCCCATTTCCCAACTTGCTTCCCCAGGAGTTTGATTCTGGGCTATGTCCACTCACAGGTCACCAGCCTCGCTAAAAGGGTGGGCAGCGACTGGTAAGCAGGCGTGGGCCCGTGAACTCAGGTTTCTACTCAGAGCGTCCTGTTTTAGGGAAAAGCCGCCATGGCCCGGGGCAGCAGTTCCAGAAGCACTGGCCGTCCAGGAAACCTAGGAAGAAGGACACGATTCAGTGACGGGCATTAAAATATAAAGCCACGATGCATTTTTAAACATTCCTCACTTGTTTTCCAAAAATCCCACAACCCCTCCCAGACAGCACGCGAGAACCTGCGGAAACGTGACTGTACTGTCCCTCTCACCTCCACCCGGGCTGGCCGCTCCCGGGCCCCCCCATGGAGGTGGCTTGCTCCGGCCCAGGGGCGAACGTCCATGGGGCGTGGCCAGGGGACAGCGGCCTGGGAGCTGCCGGCCCGCGTGGTATTTTTCCTGCATTATTTAACACAGCCCTTTCAGCGTGTGCTGGAGCCGTGACGTTGCCAGCGAGGGACCATGACCCAAGGAATATTTGCAAAAAGCTGAGTTAGGTAAATATTTTATGCCCGTTAATGCGGTGGCCTGGACGACGGGCAGGGGCAGGGGCAGGCGGGCAGGGGAGCACGTGCCTGGGCACGTGCCCAGGGTGGCCAGGGTCCCTGACAGCGGAAGCGGCTGCCCAGTCTGTGGGGCCCCCGTCCCTTTGCGGGAGGGGCCACACACCCTCCACGCACTCTCAGGGAAGTGCCCAGTCCCGTGGAGGTTGGCGTCCCCAGTCACCGCAGCCCGGTGTCCACACTGTAAAAGGCAACACTTCCGAGTGGCTCCAGCCCATGATGATGTGGTTCCCAGAGAGGGGCCAGGGCCTCGGCAGTGGAGAGGAGAGTCCTCGGGCCCCACCCCAGACCAACGTCCTGTGCAAAAGGAGGTTCTCAAATGGGTTCTGGAGCGGGACCCCATCCTGGCTCACAGCTGACCACTTCTGATGTGGCCTCCTTCAGCATCCTCTCTCCATCCTGAGAGAGCCACTCGGGGCCCCCTGCCCCCCATGCCACAATCTCCTCTTTGCTTCAGGTTTTGGGTATCAGAAAATTACAC
>NW_026694756.1:0-81254 GCF_021218885.2 Marmota monax
GCCAGCCTGCATCTTGGGTCACCTTCCTTGCCATCTTTGGTGGGGGGCAGCTCCCAAATTGGAACTCCAGCTGGCCAGGTACCCGGTTTCCAACTCCACCCTCTCCCCACTAGCCCGTAACCCATCACAGTAACTGCCCAACACAAAACAGCTCTCAGTGGGACGGGTAAGCAGTGTGACCAGGGCGCTGCCCACAGGAAACCTGGTGAGAAGGGTCCCTTAATTAGGAACTACAAAGGGAGAGAGAGAGAGTGCAACAGTTTGGAAACTAACAAAGAGACGAGGAACTGGGAAATCTTCAGGCAAAATAGGGAGATAGGACCGGGCGCTCAAGTCATATAAGCAGACCCAAAAGAGACCCTTGAGGTGCAGTCTCCCTCCAGGGACTCACTTCCATGTGTCCTGCACCAGAACCAGCCTTCCCATCCTGGTTACCTTCACCATCCTGATGGCAGAGATACCAGCTAACAACAGACAACCCCACCTATTGGATGAGAAGGGAAGCAAGAAAGATACTGGTCTCCAACCAAAACAATTAACAATCTTGGTTTCTTCTAGGTTTGTTGTTGTTGTTGTTATTGTTGTTGTTCTCTTTTTCTTCTCCCCCTCTATTCTCCCGCATCATATCCCCAACGTATGTGAAACCAAGAACTTTGCATGAATTAGGATTTTGAGGACTGGAACATGTGAATAGTATATTATATCTGTATAGTATATGTCTTTTTTTTTTCTTTTTTTCCTCCAATTTTTACTATTTTAACATTCTTTATTTTTCTTAATACATATGTGTTTGTTTTATGTAATCTATTGTCTTCCCATGTACTTGTCTACCCAAAATTACTTCCTGTCCATTCTCCTGCTACTAACCCTCTTCATTAGAGTTCTCTTTCACACTTCCTAAGATATACCAACTCTATGTTCTCACATTCTGCCTCCTCAGCATATCATCCTACAACTGACCCCCAGTTCATTGACCACCATCAGAAAATGTAAACACTTTTACAGACCTACTGATTATATTATAGATTATAATCAAATTCAACATTTCTGTATATTGTGAACAAACTCTAAACATCTTAATAGCAACAAATTGTTTATAGGTGGTATATTGTTTACTTTGGGATTTTGTTAACATTGTCCTCCCACATAAAGGAGAGGTATTGGAACCCTAAAGGAGCATTATAAGCCTATAAGGTAAAAATGGTAATGCCGTGGACCCACAGCGCTAGAAGGGAAGACACATGAGCAACAAGAAAAGACAAGGAAAGAAAGTGCCCCAAACAAATCAAGAAACCACATTATTAGAATCTATGACTAGCACAGTAGAAGAAATGACAGAGAAGGAGTTCAGGATATACATCATTAAAATGTTCTGTGAATTAAAGAATTACATAAGAGAGCAAATATAGGCAACAAAAGATCATTTTGACAAAGAGCTACATAAACAAGTATAGGAAGCAGAAGATTACTTCAATAGGGAGACACAGGTACTAAAAAAGAAAAACAAACAAACAGAAATCCTTGAAATGAAAGTAACAATAAACCAAATTAAAAGTTCAATTGAAAGCATCACCAACAGAGTAGACCACTTAGAAGACAGGACCTCAGACAATGAAGACAAAATATGTAATCTTGAAAAGAATGTAGACCACACAGTGAAAATAGTAAGAAAACATGAGCAGAACATTCAAGAAATATGGGATAAAATAAAAAGACCAAATTTAAGAGTTTTTGGTATACAGGAAGGCACAGAGTTCCAAACCAAAGGAATGAACAATCTATTCAATAATATCAGAAAAATTTCCAAACATTAAGAATGATTTGGAAAACCAAATTCAAGAAGCTTACAGGACATCAAATGTACAAAATTACAACACATCCACACCAAGGTACATTATAATGATAATGCCCAACATACAAAATGAGGAGACAATAAAAAAAAAAAAAAAGCCACAAGAGAAAATAATCAGATTATATAGAGAGCAAAACCAATTAGGATAACTGCAGATTTTTAAACCCAAACCCTGAAAGCTAGAAGATCCTGAAACAACATATATCAAACTCTGAAAGAAAATGGATGCCAACCAAGAATCTTGTATCCAGAAAAATTAAGATTTAGATTTGATAATGAAATAAAAACTTTCCATGATAAACAAAAGTTAAAACAATTTACAACTAGAAAACCGGCCGTACAAGACATCCTTGGCAAAACATTCCAAGAAGAGGAAACAAAAAATAACAATGAAAATCAGCAGAGGAAAGTATTACACTAATGGAAAAACTTATCAAAGGAGAAACTAAGTCAAATTACAAAACAAAAATGGCTGGGATACAAATCATGTCTCAATAATAACCCTGAATGTTAATGGCCTAAACTGACCAATCAAAAGACATAGGCTAGCAGATTGGATTAAAAAAAAAAAAAAGACCCAACAATATGCTGCCTCCAGGAGACTCATCTGTTAGAAAAAGACATACACAGACTAAAGGTGAAAGGTTGGGAAAAATTGTACACCTCACATGGACTGTGGAAGCAAGCAGGGGTTTCCATCCTCATATCAAATAAAGTAGACTTCAAGTTAAAGTTTATCAAAAGGGACCAAAAAAAGGACATTTCGTACTGCTCAAGGGAACCATACACCAACAAGATATAACAATTATAAAAATATATGCCCCAAATAATGGAGCATCTATGTTCATCAAACAAATTCTTCTCAAGCTCAAGAGTCAAATTGACCAAAACACAATAATCTTGGGTGACTTTACCACACCTCTCTCACCACTGGACAGATCTTCCAAACAAAAGGTGAGCAAAGAAACTATAGAACTTAATAGTATAATCAATAACTGACATATATAGAATATTTCATCCTTCAACAAGCAAATACACTGTCTTCTCAGTAGCACATGGATCCTTCTCTTAAAATAGACCATATGATATACCACAAAGCAACTCTAAGCAAATACAAAAAAATAGAGATACTACCCTGCATTTTATCAGATCATAATGGAATGAAATTAGAAATCAATAACAAATAAAAATCATTCCAACAACTGTAGACTAAATAATATGTTCCTGGATGAACAAAGGGTTGTAAAAGGAGGAGATTAAAAATTCCTAGAGGTAAATGAGAACACTGATACAACATGTTGAAATCTCTGGGACACTATGAAGGCAGTACTAAGAGGAAAGTTCACTGCATGGAGTTCATACCTTAAAAGAAGATGATGTCAAAAAATAAATGACCTAACATTACATTGTAAAGCCCAAGAAAAAGAAGAACAAATCAACACCAAAAGCAGAAGACAGGAAATAATTAAAATTAGAGCTGAAATAAATGAAATCGAAACAAAAGAAACAACTGAAAAAAATTGACAAAAAGTTGATTCTTTGAGAAAATAAATAAAATTGACAGACCTTTAGCTATGTTAACAAAGAGAAGAAGACAGAAAATTCAAATTACTAATATACGTGATGAAACAGGTAAAATCACAACAGACACTACAGAAATACAGAGGATAATTAGAAATTATTTTGAAAACTTGTACCCCAATAAAATAGAAAAAATATCGAAGGCATTTACAAATTTCTTAAGTCATATGATTTGCCCAAATTGAGTCAGGAAGATATACACAATTAAACAGACCAGTATCAAATGAAATAGATGAAACAGAAGACATCATCAGAAGTCTACAAAAGCCCAAGACCATATGGATACACAGCCGGGTTCTACAAGACCTTTAAAGAAGAACTAATACCAATACTCTTCAATTTATTTCAGGAAACAGAAAAAGAGGGAGCACTTCCAAACTTATTCTATGAGGCCAATATCACCCTGATTCCAAAACAGACAAAGACACATCAAAGAAAGAAAACTTCAGATCAAGATCTCTAATGAACATAGATGCAAAGATTCTCAATAAAATTCTGGCAAATCGAATACAAAAACATATCAAAAAAATAGTGCAACATGATCAAGTGGGATTCATCCCAGGGATGCAAGGTTGGTTCAACATACGGAAATCAACAAATATAATTCATCACATCAACAGACTCAAAGGTAAGAATCATATGATCACCTCAACAGACACAGAAAAAGCATTCAACAAAATACAGTACCCCTTCATTTTCAAAACACTAGAAAAATTTAGGATAACAGAAACATATCTCAACATCATAAAGGCTATCTATGCTAAGCCCCAGACCAACATTAATCCAAATGGAGAAAAATTGAAGGCATTCCCTCTAAAAACCAGAACAAGACAGGGATGCCCTCTTTCACCACTTCTATTTAACATAGTTCTTGAAACACTGGCCAGAGCAATTAGACAGACAAAAAAAAATTAAAGGGATACGGATAGGAAAAGAAGAACTCAAATTAGCACTATTTGCTGACGACCTGACTCTATACCTAGAAGACCCAAAAAGTTCAACCAGAAAACTGCTATAACTAATAAACGAATTCACCAAAGTAGCAGGATATAAAATCAACACCCATAAATCAAAGGCATTTCTGTATATCAGTGATAGATCCTGAAAGGGAAATGAGGAAAACTACCTTATTTACAGTAGCCTCAAAAAAATTAAAATACTTGAGAATCAACTTAAAGAGAGAGTTGTGAAAGACCTATACAATGAAAACTACAGAACCCTAAAGTAAGAAACCAAAGAAGACCTTAGAAGATGGAAAGATCTACCTTGTTCTTGGATAGGCAGAATTAATATTACCAAAATGGCCATACTACCAAAAGCACTATACAGATTTAATGTAATTCCAATCAAAATCCCAATGACATTCCTCATAGAAATAGAAAAAGCAGGGTCTGGGGTTATGGCTCAGCAGTAGAGCACTTACCTAAGGCCCTAGGTTTGATCCTCAGCGCCACATAAAAATAAATAAATAAAATAAAGATATTGTGTCCAACCACAACTAAAAAGTAAATAAATATTTAGGGAAAAAAAAAAGAAATAGAAAAACCAGTCATGAAATTCATCTGGAAAAATAAGAGACCCAAAATAGCTAAAGCAATCCTTAGCAAGAAGAATGAAGCAGGTGGCATCACTATACCAGACCTTAAACTATACTACAGAGTAACAGTAACAAAAACAGCATGGTATTGGCACCAAAACAGACTGGTAAACCAATGGTACTAAATAGAGGACACAGAGACTAACCCATAAAATTACAATTATCTTCTATTAGACAGAGGAACCAAAAACATACACTGGATAGCCTCTTCAACAAATGGTGCTAGGAAAACTGGAAATTCATATGCAACAAAATGAAATTAAACCCCTATCTATCACCATGCACAAAACTCAACTCAAAGTGGATCAAGGACCTGGGGCTGGGGTTGTGGCTCCGTGATAAGAGGCCCTGGGTTTGATCCCCAGCCCCGGACAAAAATAAATAAATAAAATAAAGGTATTGTGTCCAACCACAACTAAAAAATAACATTTTTTTAAAAAGTGGTTCAAGGACCTAGGAATTAAACCATAAACCCTACATCTAATAGAAGAAAAAGTAAGCCCTAATCTTCATCATGTCAGATTAGGCCCAACTTCCTTAACAAGACTCCTATTGCACAAGAATTAAAATCAAGAATCAACAAATGGGATGGATTCAAATAAAAAGTTTCTTCTCAACAAAAGAAACAACCAGTAAGGTGAACAGAGAGCCTACAAAAATGGGAGCAAAATTTTACCCCTCACACATCAAATAGAGCACTCATCTCTAAGGTACATAAAGAACTCAAAAAGCTAAACACACACACACACACACACACCAAAAAAAAAAAAAAAATCAATAAATGGGCCAAGGACCTGAACACTTCTCAGAAGATATACATTCAGTCAACAAATATATGAAAAAATGTTCATCGTCTCTAGCAAATCAAAACTACTCAAAGATTTCATCTCACTCCAGTCAGAATGGCAACTATTAAGAATACAAATAACAATAAATGTTGGCGAGGGTGTGGGGGGAAAGGCACACTCATACATTGCTGGTGAGACTGCAAATTGGTGCAGCCAATATGAAAAGCAGTATGGAGATTCCTTGAAAAATTGGGAATGAAAACATCATTTGACCCAGCTATCCCTCTCCTTGGTCTATACCCAAAAGACTTAAAAATAGCATACTACAGGGACACAGCCACATCAATGTTTATAGCAGCACAATTCACAATAACTAAATTATGGAGCCAACCTATGTGTCTTTCAGTAGATGAATGAATAAAAAAAATATATGGTATGTATACATCATAGAATATTACTCAGCAATAAAAGAGAATAGAATCATGGCATTTGCAGGTAAATGGATGGAGATAGAGAAGATAATGCTAAGTGAAGTTAGCCAATCACAAAAAACCAAATGCTAAATTTCTCTGATATAAGGAGGCTGATTCATAGTGGGGTAGGGAGGGGGAGCTTGGGAGGAACAGATGAATTCTAGATAGGGCAAAGGGGTGGGAGGGGAAGGAAGAGGGCATGAGGTTTAAAATAATGGTAAAATAAGATGGACATTATTATCCAAGAACATGTATGAAGATAGGAATGGTGTAAATATACTTTGTATATAATCAGAGGTATGAAAAATTGTGTTCTGTATGTGTAATATGAATTGTAATGCATTCTGCTGTCACACATAACAAAGCAGAATAAAAAAATTAAAGAGTGAACAGGAGTTCACGATGCAGATAACAGGGAGAGTAAACGCAAGCTTTCCAGAGAGAAGGATCCAAGTGAAATCATCAAAGGGAGAAAATCTGCAGTTTAGACTCAAGGTAGGGAGAAGGAGGAAGAAGAGAAGCCACGGATGACCTCAAATGCCACAAGAAGTGAGAGAAGCGAGAGCTCTGTTTCATTGGCAAAGGAACACGACTAAAAATTTTTAAATAAAGAAGGAATCTATCATATATAAAGCCTATGAATAACTAGATAAAAGGGCAAGAAGAAATGACAAGCACTGCCACTAATAAGGAGAACTGCAAAATAATCCAAGGAAGACACAGTGACAGTGCCATCACGCTTCTCCCTAGCTCTATCACCCAGATAGCAGGAGAAATCCTGGGCAGAGAAGGTCTACTGAAACCTGAGCCCACAGTCATGATAATGCTTCAAGGATCAATAATGCTAGGCAAAATGGCAAATGAATTAGTCCCAGTGACTTGAGAGACTGAGGCAGGAGGATCACAAATTCTAGGCCAGCCTGGGCAATTTAATAGTCTGTCTCAGTCTCAAAATAAAAATAAAAAGGGCCAGGGATATAGCTCAGGGGTAAAGGCATCCCTGGATTCAATCCCCAATACCAAGAATAAAAAACAAAGGCTCGCTCTAGCTGGCTGGTCACCATTGCATTTCCTGCTGCTTTCTCCTTCCTCACTCTCCTGCTCTTGCCCACTCTACCCACTGGCCTCCAGGGACTCATCTGTCCCATCCACCTCTCACCAGCCTATATAAATGCTCTCTGCCAGGCTCCCCAGCTTTGACCATGGCACTAATTTCACCACCACCCCTACCCTTCACTGTTCTGAAGTCCTCTGTGGCCTAAAATTACAGTGGGGGATGAGGGGGAAACGTTGCTGGCCAGTGGCCAAAAGACAGCAGCAGTGAGTGAACAAGATGACAGACAGAAGCAGTCTAGGCCCCTGCACCTTTGGAGATTGTTGGTATATCAAAAAATGTAGAAACTCTGAAGGAATGGGAACATGAAGCATTCAAAAAGGACTTTAACAGTATTTGTCAGCATGTTGAATATAGGTGGTATAGGGCTGTGGGTGTAGCTCACAGCCGGAGCACTTGCCTACATTTCAAGGCCCTAGGTTCCATCCCCAATATCACACAAACAAACAAACAGAAAAATTAGGGTGGTATATACATGAGTTCAATAAAATACTCTCTATTCAGTTGGAATTTTTAACTAAAAATAACTCATAATTTTAAAAACTCGTATATTTTAAATGTTTACATTTAACAAATTAATACTTTTAACACAAAATAAATCTAATTGTTTTATTAACAGGATAATCCAAAAAATATTTAGATACCATATCCTTAGTCTTTAAACATCCTCAAGTTTACCTCAGTGAGCTATATATAATTCCCAGTTTTGTTTAAGAGAATTCAAATATTCAATCTATAGCTGATATTTATACCCCTTATAAAAACATGTATTGCTTTGGGTGCAGTCAATTATCAAACAAAAGTATAAAATAATTTAAAATATAAAATAATTATTACAGTGACTTTGTCCATTACACATAAGAACAGCATTACAAAATGATTTCTAAGTTAGGATACAGACCGAAGTTTACATTAGTGACATTTGAGCTAGATAAGTCTTTACTATGGGGGAACCATCATGGGCATTGTAGAATGTTTAGTGACATCCCTGGCCTCTGCCCACTCAATACCAGTAGCACATCCTGACTATGACAAATCAAAAATGTCTACACACATTAACAAATGTCTCCACAGGGAACAAAATCAGTTCTAGTTGAGAACTGCTGATAACGACAAGCACACAGTGTCTGCTTGCCAGAGAACAGCAATAGTAGATGGACAAATTCACAGATACCAATGGCCCTGCCATTAGCAAATCTTCCCCATAAAGTTCCCAGCCCACACCGAGAGACAAATATTATAAAAAGTAGTAAGAAAAATGGAACTAATATTGCACAAGCTAAGATCTTTGCTTGGGAAAGAATGTAGAACAATGATGCAAAGTATGGGCTCGAAGCCAAAGGGCCTGTCCAAAGAACTGAACAGCCACACCACTCACTAGGGACACCCACCACTCACCAGGGACAAGGCCTGGGGGGATGACTTGAGTATCTTCACTTGCTCACCTCTAAAAAAGTGAGGAAACAACAAATACCTACCTCCTAGGGTTAGTGTAAGGATTAAGTGAAAGAACATATATAAAGTGCTTAAAAAGGAATGCTTGACACATAATAGGTGCTCAGTAAGTGGCAGAATTGTTTATTTCCCTAAACTTCCATGTCTTCAATTTACATAAAGTGGAAGCCACTTTATAAATCTCGACATATAATACTGTAATTACAGAAAATATTATTATTCTATGTAACTACCTACTTGATGAAAAAAAGTTGTTTTCACCTATTTTCTCCATCTCACTAAACAGGCAATGATTATGCAAAAATAGCCATTGGAAAATTATGTGCATTCATATGCCACCGATAAAGATGAGCTTAACCCTAAAACTGGCAATATAAAAGACAACTGTCAACATTAGTCACGAAATATTAGCCAGAGAGAGCTTAATAACTTTAATACATAAATAGAAATTAGGGGCAAACTATTATTAACTTCAGGAACTTTGGAGGGAAATGATGTAATTTACAGAGTTAATGTCTCTGATACATTAGGTTCAGATGCCTACCTCAGAATTATTATTGTTTTACCACAATAACCTTTGTTAATCAGGCCCTAATAATTAGTTTCACAAATAGTTTGCTATAGCAAGGATAACAGTCAAGGCAGGTCTCTAACTGTTTCTTCTGGTTTTTCAGAACACAGCATGACCTTGCTACACACACTCTGAAGAAGCTAAAATGCCTTCTCTAACAGAAAATAAAACCTGCCAGTCAAAATCAAAGTGAGAAAATATCCCAGGCTATGTTAAAATGTATTATACAGAGTAAGAAGTTAGAGGTCTAGAACTGCTTCCACATGAGGACAGCTCCAGGTACACTTTACTGTGGAGTGGACGTCCTTGTCTAGAATACACAGATAAATCCATAGTTACAGCATGTGATCCTGGTGCCTGGAAGTAACTGTTGGACACAGACCAACCTAGATCTACAAGTCTTTCTCATGGGGACAGAGAGGTGCAGAGAATGAAAATCACATTAAGAACAACAATGTAGGGAGAAGCACACAATTGCCCATTACTGATGTCTACTCCATGTGCCTTGATTCTTTCTCTTCCTAGTAAAAAATTATTCAAAACTTTCACCAGAAACATATAAAGCACTGTAACTATCTGAAAATCCTACCCCTGTGCAAAATATTTACTTGGAGAATGCGACTTCATGGGCAAGAAAGCTGGAATCAGAAACCAAGACACTAATCCAAATCCATTAACTCCTCTGATCTATTGCTGACCTATAAAAGAGACTAATATCATGCAATAAACTTTAGTTGTTTTATAGCCCAGTATCATTCCCTTTCCTGGTAATAAAGGTCCAGGATTTCCCTTGGAGAATTCACCTCTTTCTGATTCCATCCATGTGGTTCCAGAGGAGTTAACTTCACTAGGGGTTCAGGAGTGACATGTGATCAAAACTGGCCAACCAGAGCCTCACAGTCCTCAACATAGGGACTAGCTCAGAGTACACATATGACCCCATAAGAGCCAATGAGACAGCATGAAACTTTTGCTAAGGTTTCTGGGAAAGAGACAGGTGCTCTTTCCTTCTAAATCTAAAATTTGAAAAGCTACAGAGGTTTAAATACTGCAGCCATCTTTCTAACATGGCTGCAACTGAAGTCTACAGAGGAAACAACAGTTTACTCATTGGAAGAAACTGGGTCCAGATGATATTACTTGAGCCATGAATCCAGCCAGATATACCTAGACATTACAATTAAATGAGCCAAGAAATTTCTTTCCATCTTAAACCAGATTAATAGCTTAAGTTGATATTTCAGACAGTTGGAATCAAGAGAGTCCTAACTCATTGAGATAGGTAGAATTTGATTAGTACCAAATGAGCTGGTAATGGTCATTAATAACATTGGTCATGATTCATTGATTACTAATAACAATAAGTATTAAGAAAAAAAATAAGTGGGCATAGGAGACAAATAGCTAAGTGTGATATTTTGTTATTCTACCTCTGGAAAACATAATTCCAATGCATTTGTCTTACCAACTTTATTATAAAGCTACCTCAGTTATAACAGCAAGCACTTACTGAATATTTACAGTGTGCCAGATGCTGACAAAAAGACTGCATTTATGAATCTAACTTCAACCTCAAAAAGACCCTATAAGAGGAATATTATTGTTATTATTGTTATCATTCCCATTCACAGATGGGGAAACTAAAGCATAGAGTTAAGGTACTCACCTACAATTAATTGCACTGTAAATGAAAAGGGCAGTATTCAAATCTAGATGCTCTGATACAGCTCCTACTTTTACCCATCACACTAATTCTGAGCCTCCAAGCAATCAATCGAATGCTGTTCCAATGAGCAAAAACAAACTCAGGCAGTCCCAAAAGGACAAAAAGTGACTGGAAAATGATACCGTTTTAACTCTGGAACAGAGTTAAAGACTAATTTCCCACACAGCTCTACCTTATAAAAGCATGCCAACATTAACCATATTATTAGTGATTGCCATTCTAAAAAGCATAAGACACACACACACACACCCCTAAGCTAATCATCTCCTTCAATTAAGTAAAATCCTATGTGCCCCAAAGTCTAAGGAGTATATTAATTAGCATCATGTTTCCATAAAATGGTGACATTTTGTCATTTTAGCACTATTCCAGAAAAGTCAACTTAATGAGAACATTCCCATTACTAAATTACTCTTTATCACTTCTGTAGAACAGAAACTTGTTTTAAAATCAATGCATTTTAACACAATCCAACAATAGAACAAAATTGATATGCTGAACTTTTATCAAAATTAAACACTTTTACACTATGAAAGGCACTGTTGGGAGTATGAAAAGACAAGCTAATGCGAGATAATATTTGCAAATTACATATCTGATAAAGGACTTGTATTTGAATACATAAAGAATTCCCTTTTAGGAGGCTTACGCAGGACGATCGCAAGTTCAAGGCTAGTCTCAGCAACTTAGCAAGACCTTGGCTCAAAGTAAAAAATAAAAAGGTACGGGGATGTAACTCAGTGCTAGGGCACTCCTAGGGCCAATCACCAGTACCAAAAAATAAAATAGAACTCTCATAAATGGACAAAAAATAAAACCCAGTCAAAAGCTAGGTAAAAGATTTCAATAAACACTCCATGAAGAGAATATAATGATGGCAAATATGCAAATAAAAAGATGTTCAAAACAGAAAACTTTCACATACTAGGATATTCAACATATTGGCCATCAGGGAAATGCAAATTGAAGCCATAATTTGATTCCACTACATACCTATTAGAATAAATAAATTTAAGATGTTGTTGGGCTGGGGGTAGCTCAGTTGTAGAACGCTTTTGTAGCATGCACAAGGCCCTGAGGTTCAATCCACAGCACTGTTTTAAAAAAACAATAAAAACAATAAAATAAAATACTGGTAACAACAAATCATGCGGAGTGCCTGGGAGGCTCATGCATTATGAGGGGGAATAGGAAATAGTACAGTCACTCTAGATTTGTAGTATCTTTTTTTTTTTTTTTTGGTAACAGCAATTGAACCCAGAGGCGCTATATCACTGAGCCACATCCCCAGCACTTTTTATTTTTTTGTTTTGAGACAGGGTCTTGCTAAGTTGCCTAGTGCCTCATTAAATTGCTGAAGCTGTCCTTGAACTTTCGATCCTCCTGCCTCAGCCTGTTTCTTATAAAGTCAATGCACTACCCTATCCAACAATTCCTCTTGATAACCAGTTACCCTAGAGAAATGAAACTACGTTCACATAAAAATTTGTACTCAGAAGCCGGGCACAGTGGCTCACACCTGTAATCCCAGCAGCTCGGGAGGCTGAGACAGGAGGATTGCAAAGCCAGCCTCAACAAAAGCAAGGCACTAAGCAACTCTGAGACCCTGTCTCTAAATAAAATACAAAATAGGGCCAGGAATGTGGCTCAGTGGTATAGCACCTCTGGGTTCAATACTGGATACCAAAAAAAATTGTACTCAGATGTTTATAGGCGCTTTATTCATAATCACTAAAAACTGGAAACAAATATAATTTAATGATAAAATGGGCAAACAAACCATGATACCTCTACACAATGGAAAACTACTCACCAATAAAAAGGAATAACTTTGCAATACATGTAATTACATGGATCAATCTCAAAAACATTATTCTGAGTAAAAGAAACTGATCCCAAAAGTTTACATACTGCATGATCCCATATATAAGACATTCTCAAAAAGACAGACTATAGGGCTACAAATCAGATTAATGGCTTGCCAGAATCATTGGCTAAAGAGGGAAGCTTCTGGGATGATGATGCTCCTCTATGATTGTGATGAATGGTTGTACAAACTACACGTTAAATAAAACTGTTCAACAAAAGAAAGTCAATTTACAATCTGTCAATTTTATTTTTTAATCTTTTTTTATTTATTTATTTTTATGTGGTGCTGAGGATCAAACCCAGGGCCTCGCACATGCTAGGCAAGCTCTCTACCGCTAAGCCACAACCTCAGCCCCAGTATGTCAATTTTTAAAGATGAAATTTTTAAAATTATTTCTCAATATGAATTTCAGTGTCACAATTTGTGTGGCTTTTCAATTTCTGGAAGAAGCAGATACAGAAGAATAAGCACTACTAATAAATGGCAAATCTAAGCAATTCCTTTCCTTGTATGTAGGTTTTAGAGGCAAGAATGAAGCCTCAGAAAGAACATTTCCAAACAGAAGAATCAATGAGTTCATTTGGCACAAAACAGAATACTTTTGAAGAATGCCATCATAGCTAGATGTTTGGTCCAGGACCAAATGTAAATATTGGAAGAAAAATGAAATCAATAGTATACCACAGAGGCACTAGGCAGACTGGTCGGGACCAAGACATTTTCAGTGACAGATGACGGAGAAGGTATCATTCTCTTCCCATCATGAACCTCTGTCTAGGACAGTAAGAGAATAACCACCTTGAAACTAAGTCATAAAATGTATTTTTATTTAAAAAGCAGTTATAGTCCTTAAATTAACTTTTCTTATTAATGCAGTCATGGTCCTCTTTAATTTCAAAAGATTTAAATCCTTTATTTGATTAGAGACAAGCTTCAAGGAATATAAATAAAGAGTGATCTAATACCTGGAGCCACAGTAGTAACTAAAATTTCTTCAATCTAAAACAAGGATGATCTCTGCATCTCTGTCTTACATGTTTATTTCTTTTAGGACAAAAATTTTCTACATCATAACTAACTTAGGTCAAATGAATCAGACTGCATTTGTAAACATTTTTATGCTAAATATCACCACTCTCCTTTCTTTTTTAACAGAAATTACTCACATCCATAGCTGACCTTGAACTTGGGATCCACCTGCCTCAGTCTTCCTGAGTAGCAGATATCACAGGCATGTACCATCATGTCCAGCCATAACTAGTTCTTAATCGTATCCCAAACTAGCTTTACTTATTAGACTATATGAATAATAAAACAGAAAAATTTAAAATATAAATATAATGTCTCTTTACAAACAGAACAAAAATTTTAAAAGACTACTGAAAAAATTGGAGATTAATGTTTTTAAAAGTTAGTATTTTGCCTTTACTCTGCCTAACCTATTATTATTTTCTACCTTTTTGTTTGTTTTTTTTGTTGTTGTTGTTGTTTTTTTGGGCAGGGGAGGAAGGGTTTCCTTTAAGTATTCCAGGATCCAGGTATTCAATCAAATCCACTTTACCACTGAGCTACATCCGCAGCCCTTTTTGTATTTTAAGATAGAACCTCACTAAGTTGCTGAGGCTGGCCTTGAACTTGCAATCTTCCTGCCTTAGTCTCCCAAACTGCTGGGATTATAGATGTGCATTGTGCCCAGTTATATTATTATTTTCCCTATAGAAACTCAATTATTATTGTGAAACAACATCATACTAGAAATTAAGTGTGTTGCAATCAAGGAAAGAAAAGCCAGATTGATCAATTGCTAAAATAACCCATACGACCCAGCCCAGTGGAGTGAGGAAAGTTTATCAGGGCTATGGTGAGACAATTTGGCTAAAGTATCATGCTTCCTCTGGGAGGAAAAAAGTTAAGAACCATTACTCTAGATATGACACAATGATTACAAAACACCTACAAAATAATGTTCCAGCTCATTACCAGGTATCTGGGCCATCCACAATCTTGCCACAACCTAACTTTCCCACAACTCCCCACACAGACCTCCCAATGCAGTCAGGCCTCTGACACTCTGACAATGCTGTTTCCTCTGTCCAGAACATCCTTCCTCCCTGCTTGGACCTACATCCTACCCAGCTTTTAATGAAACTTTTAAGGCCTACTTCTCTAAAATACTCTCCTTCTAAAACCAACAGTACTGCCTACAGAATTATTTGGCCTCTTAAATCATCTACTATCTTGGATTAAATGTATTGTATAAGATGCTTTTCTATGTCATTTTTATCCCTAGGACAACCATCCAACTCACTTAAACCATTCAATAAGGACTTTAATTGAATTTCCCAAATAGATGACCTAAAATAACTGGAATGCCAAGCATTCCAAGAACTGTCCAGTACCAAATTCAGTCCCATTAGAATGCTAAACTATAAGGAGGAATGTTGTTATCATCTTTAAATTTACCTGCTTTTATGATAATTCTATGGGATGCACAGGCAAAATATTCTGCAAAGTTTTATTTAGTGTACCGTAATACGCAGCTAGACTTGCACTTTTCTCCAAAACATAAACCACTGGGTATGCAATAATATTAAGAAAGACTGAGCCTATTGAGAGAAACTAAACTAAGATCACCAACTACTTTCTGCCTTGAATAATCTTTCATTAACAGGCAAATTCTCTTAAATCCCAAAATAAGTGGACTTCAGTATAACAAAGCAAAATGATTTACAGACATGAAAGAAACATCCTGGTGGACCTTCACTATTTTAGTGACTAAACTGATAATGAAAAACTAAATTTTCAACAGTTAAATTTGAAGCCGGCCGCAGTTGCGAAAGCCTCTAATTCGAATGGCTCCGGAGTCTGAAGCTAGCCTCAGCAACTGTTGGGCACTTAGCAACTCAGTAAGATCTTGTCTCTCAATAAAATACAAAATAGGGCTAGGGATGTGGCTGAGTACTCAAGTGCCCCTGAGTTCAATCCACTGTAGCCCCCCAAAAAAATTTTTTTTATTTTTTCCCTCATCTATCCATTTGATTTTTCTTGAATCATTTTTCAGAAATTCCAAAATTCTGACAACAGCCCAGCCTTCTTAGTTTCAGTAATTCCAAATTATTTCCTAAAGAATTTGAGCTTCCTGCAGAGCTCAATGGTACATGCCTGTAATCCTAGCAGCTCAGGAGGCTGAGGCAGGAGGGTCGCCAGTTCAAAGCCAGCCTCAGCAATGGCAAGACGCTAAGCAACTCAGTAAGACCCTGTTTCTAAATAAAATACAAAATGGGGCTGGGCATGTGGCTCAGTGGGCAAGTGCCCGAGTTCAACCCACAGTACCAAAAAATTAATTAATTATTTTTTAAAAAAAAAAAGAATCTGCACTTCCTCCCAAATCATTCAACATGTTTATTAATCAATAGATTGATAAATATATATTTATTCATAAACAAAAACTCATATTTGAGAAGTAAACAAATTACACTAAGAGAATGAATTCTTGAAAATGTTGCTCCTTGCTAAGAAAATTATTATTATAAAAAACATTTTCTATTCTTTGGATGTCTTCATTTTCAGTCCCAGATCATGTGTATAGATAAGTAATCACATCCTAATTCAAAATAGTTGAGCTTTTTTAATGAAACATAAATCAGTATCAGAGAGCCAACTACATAATTAAAACAAGTACACCACCACCCACTCTTAAAAGCCATCTTCAACCTACCAATAGATTGCTTTAGAGAACTACACTTTTAGATCAGATGTTTGACATCTGACAGAAGTTTCCTACAGAGTGTGAAGAATAGGGGTCACCAGGAAGATATAAAGTTACAAAATTGCATATATAAAATCCTGTGGGTAAGTTGTTTTGGTTTTTTTGTTTGTTTGTTTGCTTGTTTTGGGGTACTGGGGATTGAACTCAGGTGCACTCTGCACTGAGCCCCATTTTGTGTTTTATTTAGAGACAGGGTCTCACTGAGTTGCTTAGTGCCTCGTGACTGTTGAGGCTGGCTTTGAACTCCTGATCCTCCTGAGCCACTGGGATTACAGGCATGTGCCACTGCCCCTGACTGTGAGTAAGTTTTTTTAAAAGCAGATTATAAAACATATGGTCTGTAATGTCATTTTTTTTTTTGGGGGGGGAATACCAGGAATTAAACTCAGGGACACTCAACCATGGAGCCATATCCCCAGCCCTATTTTGTATTTTATTTAAAGACAGGGTCTCACTGAGTTGCTTAGCACCTCGATGTTGCTAAGGCTGGCTTTGAACTAGCAATCCTCCTGTTTCAGCCTACCAAACCAGTGGGATTACAGGTGTGTGCCACCATGCCCAGCGTGTAATGTCATTTTTGTAAAATATATGACTATGTATTAAATATTTATATTAAAAAACAGAAATAATAAGAAAATATTTAAAAATTATTTCTTTCCCAGAAGTATATAACTCCAGTCTAATCATAAGGAAAACATCAGACAAGTCTAAATGTAGGGGCATTTTAGGAAATACCTGACCAGTATTCCTCAACTGCCATGACCACCAGAGAAATGTGGAGAAATTGTCACAGCACCGAGATCAAGACATGATAACTACAATGTGGGATCTGGATAATTCTGGAGCAAAGGACATTTAGTGGAAAAACTAGTTAAACCCAAATGAAAGTATGAAAATTAGTTAATAGTAACGTCAATGACGGTTTCTCAGATTTCATAAATGTGCCATAGAAATGTAAAATGTTAACAACAATATTAATAGCTTTTTCCATAAATCTAAATTATTACAAAATTTAAAGTTTATTAAAAATAAAAGTAGAAGCTGATCATGGTGGTGCCTATAATCCTAACAATTTAGGAGGCTGAGACAGGAGAATCCCAAGTTCAAGGCCAGTCTGGGCAACCTGGTAAGAGCCTGTATCAAAATTTTCTTTAAAAAGTTGAAAGGGTTGAAGCCGAGCATGGTGGCACACACACCTACAATCCCAGTGGCTCAGGAGGCTGAGGCAGGAGGATTGTGAGTTCAAAGCCAGCCTAAGCAACAATGAGGTGCTAAGCAACTCAGTAAGACCTTGTCTCTAAATAAAATACAAAAAAGGGTTGGGGATGTGGCTCAGTGGCCAAGTGTCTTTGGGTTCAATCCCTGGTACCCCAAAAAATATAAATAAATAAAATTATAAGGGTTGAGGATGTAATTCAGTGTTAGAGCGCCACTGGGTTCAATCCCCAGGACTACAAAAATAATAATAATAATAAGTAGATATCTCTGGGTGGTAGGATTATAGTTTTTTAAATTATTCATCTGTTTTTTATAATTTCCAACAAGCAACAAGTTTTATTGTCATGAGTAACAAAAAGACTTAAGTCTCAGGAGACTTAATTAACCCAAAGACACAAAGCTAAGGCAGCACAGGAATTCTGGAGTTAATACTACTTCTCTTCATTGTAAACCCCTTCCAGAAGCCTAGAACACACCCCATTAAAACATTCAACTCTCCCTGCTTGCAAATACACAAAATTTAGGGTCATCAAATTACTTCTACCTGGACTGGTTATTGGGAAGCCTATCTCCAGGGGTCCCAACTTTCGTAGCTATTGCCTAACAAATCACTCAAGTTTTTTCTAGGATTAAAATTCTGAGCCAGGCGCAGTGGCACAGGCCTGTACTCTCAGCAACTCAGGAGGCTGAAGCAGGAGGATCATAAGTTCAAAGCCAGCCTCAGCAACTCCTAAGGCCCTGTCTCAAAAAATAAAAAGGGCTGGGGATGAGGCTCAGTGGTTAAGTACCCAGTTCCAAAAACAAAAACCTATAAGAAAGAATTCAGATTTCAACTTTGTGCTAGTGCGCCTTAAAACTCAACACTCAAATTCATTATCTCTCTGTCTGAAATCCCTAAGGCCTGTTCTTTCTCCTGACTTCTCAATTCGATGTCCCATCCTTGCTGGCTCCCCAGACATCACAACTGCAACTTCATCTCTGACTTGAGATATAGAACTGACTGCTCCCCACCTACTTTACCCCACCTACTACTATGAACCCAACTAGAGTCCCTGTCCCTCAACTGCTCCCTACAGATCCAGCATTCTCATCCTTGGTCTGACACTTAAGACGCTCATCCAGCCCTGACCCACTGGCAGTTTCACCATCCACTTGGGTCCTTTATGTATCCCAGGATGGAGGTAATTTGGATATACAGTTTCCTGACATTCAATTTGCCACACCTCCCCAAGACTTCCCTCTAGAGTACCCTCTTTTTACTGCTGCTCATTTTCATGCAATTTACATGCAACCTCTTCAGCTGAAGAATTCCCTAATGTCCCCAAGGGGGCAATATTGCTCCCCCACTTAATCCCTAAATGCCTTGTCTGAACCCCTTTAGCACATATCAAATTCCTATTAGTTGTTTCATTTGAGAGGTGGCCTTATTCTCTCCACCAGATGATTAGTTCCTTATCAGACCAACTTATGTTTTATTTATCTTTGCATCCCTCAGAACAGAGCTTCTCAAAGAGTATGCCATGAGTTAAAGATGTCCCAGACAGCAGTGGTCTTCTCAGCCCTACAAGCAGCCACAAAGGGACAACAGAAGCCAGAACCCCTAACTGGTTAAGAATCAAGTAGTCCTCTCCTTCAGCCCAACATATGCCTTGATAACAACCTGAAAATCACTCAGAGGACACAACACAGTATATGGAGGTCAGTGAACACCCAACAAATACTTGCTGAGGTGAATCTTGGAATAATCCATCTCTTCCCCTCCCACTACATTCCCAAGATCACTTACCATTGAGACCAAACTCTTATTAACACTTTTACTGACCATGCTGTATTTATCTTTCTAATAATTCCCTATCCATTCGCTGATTATTCCTGCCTTACCACCCCACCAAGACCATACCAATAGTTAACCACATAATATAGCAAAGGATATGAATAAACAAGACTCAAATTAGTTAAATTCAACATTATGGATCGATTAAATACAAGTACCATTTTACACTATTAGCAAAAAAACTTGGGGGGGAAAAAATGGACTTCTACCCATCATAGTAAAATAGGTATACTTACATGTCTGCTAGGACTACACATTGGTATAACACCCTTGAAAACAGTATGACAATATACATCAAAAGCCATAAAAACATTCATATCCTTTAAGATAATAATACAACCCAAAATTTATCCTAGAGATATAATTAGTCAGAAAAAAAACAGTAATATCTAAAATAAGGTACATTAAAGTATTAACTGAAAACTATCCAGCAACATAAATAACTACATAAAAAATTTAGGTAAATTATGGGAGCATGATTTGATAAGATTATTTCTGCAACCTTTCCACATAAATTAAACTCTGAAACCTATTACATAGAAATGATTCATAATCTAATAAGTTTTTAAAATATCAAATTATTATATACTATAAATAAAAATGAATTAAAGGTATGTAATTTTAAAATGGAATGCCAGGAAGGAAACCAACTGTGGACAATTTATTTAATATCAACATATTTAACATTAAGAAAGTTCAGCAGGGGCTAGAGATGTAACTCAGTGTTTGTTTAGTATGCACGAGGCACTGAGTTCAATACCCATCAGTGCCCCAAAAAAAGGGGAAAAAAAAAGGGAGTTCCAAATTTTAGCATACTTAGGAAACAGAGAGCCACCAGGCCTCTAGAAGAGACCAACCCGCCCCTTCCACTGCTCACTCTGGCCTTTCACGCTCCCCTTGGTCATGATGACCCCAGACCTCAGCAGCTAGTAGTTTCAAGGTCCTTGAAACTCTTACCAGCCAGAGTTCAAAAGGCAAGATGGCAAGTTATTTTCCTAAGAGCTGAAGCTTTCTGAAGATAGCAATGTCTAACAAAAGACTAGTGTTGAAAAGACAACAAGAAATAAAGTTGCGGCTTGGAGTGTAGCTCAGTGATACAGTGCCCCAGCCTCGAATAAAGGAAGCCCTGGGTTCCATCCCCAGTGCCAAAAGAAAGGAAAAAACATAGCACTGATGCCTCACAAGGATAACATGGAAAGGCTTCTATTTTTTTTTTTTGCAGTGTTACCATTTTATATTTTTAATACTGAAAGACTAAGATTATAATAAACCAAGAAGATTAATTAGTGTGAAATAATAAACTGTCTTTAATTACCAGGTATTTCAGGAAAAGATAAATAATTTGAAGTGTTTATAGCACAGATGGAGGCAGTGAGACCATTAATAAAAAAGTCCAACCTTCACAGAAATAAAGGCAAAAGAAACAAATTAAAAAAAAAAAAAAGTCCAACCTTTAGTTCCTAGTGATATATTCTCAGTGTTTAGGTTCTCAAAAATGTTCACATATAGTCATTCAGGACCCAAGGCTCATGACAGATAACAATAAAAACAATTAAACACTTAACCAAGTTCATCAGAGCACAGAGTGATTAGCACTCAAGAATGTTGACACAAAAGCTAAAGGACCTTTCTAGTTCCAATCACATGCAGACAGATTGAGCCCCAGTGCAGTTACTCATTCAGAACAGAAGTGGAAGATTAACCTACTGGAACTTCTCTTCCAACTAGTCTGACAAAGCAGCAGGCAGAGTCTTCAAGGCTTGTTCATCATCCAGTCAGTTAGGTCCACATCCCAGGTTATAACAGCTTCACTAAGCCCTGTATCACTCCACCCGGCTCCACCTCATCGTTTTGTTTTTTTTTTTTTTAATGTTTTATTTTTATTTTTTAGTTTCAGGTGGACACAATATCTTTATTTTATTTTTATGTGGTGCTGAGGATCGAACCCAGTGCCTCTCACATGCCAGGCGAGCACGTTACCACTTGAGCCACATCCCGAGCCCCTCCACCTCATCATTTTTAACCACTTTTTTTTTCTTATTGTTTGGGGATGGAATGCAGGGGCACTCCATCCCTGAACTACATCCCCAGTCCTTTTTATTTTTTGTTTTGAGACAGGGTCTTACTAAGTTGCTGAGGTTGGCCTTGAATTTGTGATCCTCCTGCCACAGCCTCGGAAGTAGGCTGGGATTACTGTCTACACACCGCCCAGCTGGTCAGACATTCTGGACAAGATAAAGTCTCTCTTGCTCTTTTTCAGGCATTATCATGGTTTTTCTTTTTCTGTCTAAAGAATGTTCTCCTAAACCTTACTCACCTGCAGTTCACTGCACTGGGTATCACCCAAATAGCCCATCAGAGCTCTTTATAATTTCTGAAAGAGAGAGAAGGAAGCTTTTAATTATTTGGTACAAAACAACACTAGCTGCTCTATCAGTTCTGAAACATTACTGTCCACTATTCACAGCACCTGTTCTTTGGGTCTATAGTAAGCCAATCAAATGTAGCATAACCAGCTGTGGACCAGAAATCCTAAGATAACCTTCTGGAAATAAAAGCTTACTTTAACCTTGCTACTACTGAACTGCATAACCTTGGGCAAGTCAATTTCTCCAGGTCTACATTTCCTTGGATTCTGGAAAATAAGAAAGACTACTTAGAGACTGCAGAACACAGACTTTCCAGAAGGATCACCACCTCCACTACTTTATTGGTCTTATGATGTTACATTAGTTTGCTCTCATCTAAATCTAAATTTCCCCCTTTGCAAACTGTAAATAACAACTGTCTTGTCAGTTGTTACTAGAATTAAAGGAGATAATGAGTTATAAAAAGAACATAGTAAATATACTGGACAGCTTATCACAAAATTCAACAGATGGTAACTCATTACCACCAGTACTCACCCTCCCCAAGATTACATAGACTTAACTCACAAATATTTCTTTAGAAGATCAACAAATCAAAACTTTACCAGTCTGACCACAAAGTTAATTGTCTGAGTGTTAATAATTCAATTATAGTTATCTTAAACTGACAGTTTAATTATCATTACAACTTAACATCACAGTAAAGAAGAACAGAACAGTCCCTGAAAAGCATCCAACTCTTAGTTCAGTGACCACATCTCTACAAACTTCTCACTTTACATTTACTACTACAGTATACATTCAGATATTCAGAACAGAGAGGTCTTCCAAAAGCTAAATGACACCCCAGCTCTTTACCATAGTTAGCATAAGGTAGCAGGACTAGAAGAGGGCAGATAACAAAGGCCTTTTTTTGTGAGAGTGCCTTTTTTACTTTACATAATTAGGTACACTCAACTTCTTTTACCATTGCATACGTGGAGTTTTTTTGTTGGTTGTTTTTGTTTTTGTTTTTCCCTCTTTTTTGGTACTAGAGATTGAACTCATAGAGCCCTTTATCACTGAGCTACATATATTTCCAGTTCTTCTTATTTTTTATTTTGAGGCAAGGTCTCACTAAGTTGCTGACGCTGGCCTCCAACTTGCAATCCCCCTTCCTCAGCCTCACACCTGGCACAAGCATGATTTTAGCATAAACATAATTTTTAAGAGCTGGGATTACAATTCAAGGCCCTAAGTTTGATCACCACCACCACCAAAAAAAAAAAAAAAAAATTAACTACATTAGTTACACATATTGCCTACTGACATGAATATTTCTACCATAACAAGAAATTTTTTATTTCAATTTTTTGTAGTTATAAATGAACAGCATGTCTTTATTTTACTTGCTTTTTTTTTTTTTAATGTTGCTAAGGATCAGACCCAGTGCCTCACGCACACAAGGCAAGTACTCTGCCACTGAGCCACAGCTCCAGCCCACAAGGAAAATTTTCACAAAACAAAGCAAATAGGAAAATTCAGATGTGCCATAAACACCTAAAATACAGCACAGAAATAAAAAATCATAAAGTTTATATATTCATTTTGCTTTGGATTAAAAAAATTATTAATCATCAGATACTTCAAAGAATGCATGGCATATTTTTTGACCAACCCATTCTGAAGCATGAATGTTTGTGATTTTTATTTCTGTGCTATATTTTAAGTATATTCTGGCACATCTGAATTTGACTGTTTGCTTTCTTCTGTGAAAACTTTGTTTTATCAATTTCCTGCTCTTAGAGAAATGGACCCAATACAATTTACAAAAGTAAAAAAAAATTGGTATGACTGTTGGTTTTAGGTTGGAAAACTCTGTATTTCTTTTAGATAATTAAAAGCTTAACAAAATAATCATATGATATATATGTGTTTATATACATTATACATATACAAGCATTTACATAAATATACAAAGTCTTCATATTATAATAGTCTTAACAAGAGGAATATTGAGGCTGGGGATGTGGCTCAAGCAGTAGCGTGCTCGCCTGGCATGCACGGGGCGCTGGGTTCGATCCTCAGCAGCACATAAAAATAAAAAACAATGATGTTGTGTCCACAGAAAACTAAAAAATAAATATTAAAAAATTTTCTCTCTCTCTCTTTAAAAAAAAAAAAAAAAACAGGAATATTAACTCTATTAGGTTCAGGATGACTTAAAACATTATCCCAGCCACCCTGGAAGTGATAAGGCAATCATGTTTTATGCTTCTTGCAGTCAATGCCACAGACCCTGACACAGCCATGAATTGAAATGAATCATAAGCTAGTCTGGCCATACTCTCCATCCATGAGATTTCTAGAAAATATTTCAAAATATTACTTAGAAATCTAATTACACTTGTAAATACATTTACCTAAGTTTATGAAAATAAGCAATCCTAATAATTTGTTATAAGCAGTTCTTCCCACTCTTGAGGAATTTTTTTTGAAAAACTTGGCCCAATTTTTTCTATATTTTTGGAACAGGCAAAGGACCTTATTTCTTGTACTGGGCCTGTATTTGGATCTTAAATATAGTCTGATGGACAATCATGGACTAATCTGCATTCAATATTAATGCCAACCCTATTTCTTAAACAGAGAACACAGATGCATTTATAAGATCTGGTCTACTTACTTGTGGGTCCCTCTGCACTATTCTTAGCCTTTCATGAATATTCTGTAAATTTTTAAATTACACAAGGCCCTTTGCAAGGAGAAATGATTTCTCCTGTTGTTGTGGTATCATTCCCTCTCCAATAAAGACTAGACAGTTCATGAATGTATACAGATATTAAGACCAGATAAACTGAATATTTATGCTAATAGAAAATGAAATTTCTTGCTAATAATTGCTAAATTAAAGTTTGCCAGCTGATGAAGAAGTTCAGGACTGTACTTACTGACTCTCAAAAAATACAGCCTTACCTAAAAATAGTGTCCTAGCTTACCAGCCAAAAGGAGAGACTAAAAAAGATATGTCTTTATTCAGCTCAAAGACACAGACTTGTACTCCATCATAACCTTCAATACTATGGTATTTCCCATTTTAGAATACTCCGTGTAACAAGTTGTTTGGTGGCCAAACATTAGCTTCACTTTGAAGTGAATACTCCACCAGTCTTCATGTGTGAAGGCTATGGAAATATCCTGATACAGTTCAACACTAGCCATACAAGATTACCAAATACTAAATATTCAGCTTCAGACTACAAAGGAACATCTCTATAGGCAAAAGGCAGATCATTGGTTCCTTTCCACAGAATAATCTGTAAATTTCAAAAAAATGAGATGAAAAGTTCAAATTGGGAAGTCTAAGGCATGAATATGCTTCTACCTGTAAACTGAAAATAAATTCAAAAATCCACATTTGCTCTGCCAAGAATAAGAATTAAAATTATATATAATACACATAAGCACTGCTGAGTTTCAAACCCAAATTAATGTGGCATGTGCACTTAAAAAACAATCTTGGTCTGTGTCCACCTTTCTTTCCCAAGGTTGCGTGAGTGGGTGCACACGTATGTGTAAGGCAAAATGTCAATTATACATCTCAATCTAGAAAAATAAAGTAAAACACAGCCTATTCTTCTTCATTAGATATTATAGTAGGTATGAAAAGTTCATAAGAGGCTTTCAAGGTCCAGATGCCCAGATGTGTTAATGGATGAGACAAAGCCCTGCAATAACCAATTAATTAACCAAAATTACTTACATTTTTCTGAACCAAATATAATAAGATATTTCTCAAGGTGAGAAAACTGATTGTGAAAAATGTAAACTCTCCCTCTCCACAGCAATGAATGTAAGCTGTTCACTCATGCTATATTAATGTCCTTTAATTTCAAAGCATGATAAGTTAAAATAAAATAAAATATTACAAATTCATACACCATATATGACCAGAAAATAATAACTAGTCTTATCCCTAATAAGTTGGGTGGGATTCACTTTCATATCATTTTCATTTCCAAATAATTATTAAATAATTATTAGAGACAAGTACTATTCCATTTTTCAGAAATTAAAACCAAGGGCTTGGGGATACAGTTTAATGATAGAGCACCTGAATACCATGTGTGAGGCTGTGGGTTCCATCCCCAATACCACAAGAAAATAAAATAAGTGACTGGCTTGCCTAAAATAATCATTTCCAATGGAATGGGTATACTTTACAAAAGTCCCAAAAACTGTGGAAATACAAGTCCCTTATACATAATCACTTACACTCAACGTACAGTAAACAATGGACATCAAAACAAGCAAAATTAAGACATCCAATTAAAGTTACACAAAGAAATTTGAAGAGGCAAACTATAATTACCCCTGGAGAAGACACTGATCAAGGATAGCTGCAAATAACATTTGGCTCTGGATAAACTCTACTATGTTTGAGTATGTTGGAGTCCTGGAAAAGATTGATATTTGACACATTTTTCCTTTCTAAATCTAGCCCTGCTCATACCCCATTTGACTGAGTGACATATTTGGAAAATAAAGATGGCCCCATCAAATTACTTAAGTTTCAGCCTTACTTTTATAAGTTGATTAAAATACAGAAGGAAACAAGTGAAATCATGTTTAACTGTGTGGTCTCACCTTACACATCTCACCAGCACTGTAGTTCATTAGTGATCAATTACTTCATCCAATTCCTGAGGCAAATAGAAAAGTAAAATGTGTCTATACAATACCAGTAATGGACATTATCAGTGGCAAACATTTTATCAGTCTGAAGTGAAAGGGCATCTAAATTTCAAATGGAAAGTTACAAAAATGGTACAGTCTGCAGCTTTGCAAATGAATGTTTCTTTTGCCTTAAAATGAAAACATTTCCTTTTGGTAAAAAAGATAAAAGAATAGATTATAAAATGCTCTAAAAATCAAAAACATAAGAAAGTTCATCTTTTGTCAGCACTGACTGATCTTAGTTTCAAAAAAATTTTTTGAAAGAATTAAAAAGAAGAAACCTCATTAATATGAGTTTAAGTGAGGGCAAAATTAAGTACAAACTAGCCAAGATAACTCCTTCCTCCTTCTCCCATTCCAGGAACCCACTACCTTTAGAGTTATACTTTTTATCATATTAATGATTTGCCTGAAGAGTTGTAAGGGAGAAAAGAATGGCAATTCTTGAGTCGCAAACAAAACCCAAAAATCCCAATCCAAGAAGTATCCGAAGACCTGGCTTCCAGCCCTCTCCGAAGGCAAAAAGGCCAAGGGGCAAAAAGCTCAAATAAACTGGGAGAGAGGAATCAAAGTTCCAGAAACGCTGCAGTCTTCAAAGCCCTTGCAAAGGGGACTCTTGAGGAATCTCCAGGAAGAGATCTTGTTTGTATTTTTGTTGATGCGCTTGTGGGCCAGAGAGCATTTCCGAGGAGGGGGCGGGGAAGGGGGCAAAAGTGAACCCTAGGCTCTGAGCCCTCCGCGGGGGAGGGGGCGCACCCCTGACCCACTTTTCCCGACGCCCCCCGCCCGAGACCCCCGCCCCGGCCGGGTGGAAGTCCGAGCCCCGAGGGCGGAATCCAGCGGGGCGTGGGAGGCCCGCACGCTCCCCACCCCCCGCGGCGACCCGGAGGCGCGGAGCGTGCACCAAGGCTCGGCTCCCCCTCCCGGAGTGGCCCGTGCGGGAGAGCAGCTGCCTGCAGGCCCCCGGCCCAGGGGTGCAAGGGCCCCGCCTCGGCCTGGGCCCCGGGCGCCGCGGCCCCCAGCGGAGGGGAAGGGGACAGAGGACGGGAAGAAGCTGTAAACAGCCCCAGCGTCCGGGCCTCGCCTCGAAGAGCCCCGCTTCCCAGGCCCCGCCGCGGGCCGCCCAGGACCCCGGCCCGCCCCGGGGCCGCGCCTCCCGGGGCTCGGGGCACCGGAGGGGAGTCAGGGTCCCTCCCCAGAAGGCTCGGGCGGCTCGCGGAGCGGCCCCGGCAGCAGAGAAGGGGGAAGTCAGGACTTACCTGTCATTACTTTCTACGCCATCTTGGATCCACTTGTCAACGTCCCCACAAAGCATTATGGGTAAGAAAGAGCCTTTAAAGTGACTCCCCCCCTCGGCCCCCGACTCCCGCCTCCCGCCGCCGGCGCCGCCCCCTCCGGCCGCACCTCCCGCCGGAAAGTTGCCGCGGGTGGCCCGTCGGCCCCGCGCCCGCGGCCCGGCCCCCTCCCCGCCCGCGGGAGTTTGCATTTCAAAATCAGCCCCTGGTTAAAAATGTGGCTTTGGGCTTTTCTCTTGTCTCCTGGTCCTGGCCTCCCTTCCCCCACCGTGGCCTCCACGCCGGTTCCCTTTGCCCCGCCGCCCTCCTGCCCTGGCAGACACCCCACGTCTGCATTCAATCAGCCCGAGGATTCCCTGGCGCTGGCGGCGGCGACTGCTCGCTGACTGATTTATGCGCACGCATGTGAGCGTCCCGGTCCCGGTGCTCCGAGCGCCGCGCGGGCTCCGGCCGCCGCGCTTCCCGCCCCTGGGACAGCCTCGCGGGGGTCGCCAGGGCCGCCCGCAGCCCCGCTCACCGCTCCCGCACCCGCGCGGCAGGAAGGGGCCTCCGTGCAGGCAAGCCGTGCCGGGGCCACGGGCTGCGGGAACTGGGCGGACACCGGATCCCCGGGTCAACCAGCCGTCGAAGCGCGATTGGGGGAAAACCGGAAAAAAAAAAAAAAAAAACAAACAGCTAAATGCAACTTTTACCCCCTGTTTACTCTGCCTCTCGCCGTCTCTTCCTCTCGGCCGGTAATGTGATCCGCGACCCTCTAAAGAGGTAGGGACCCCTCCCCTTGGAATGTGGCTTTGGGCTCCGCGGGACCCTCCCCGTTAAGAGTCCGGGCTGTGGACTGTGACTTCCCGGCGCAGGTAACTCGGTCGCCCACTGCCGGCGCGGGGCGGGGCGCGGAGGCGCGACAGGGCCCGGGGGAGGGTCCCCGGGAGGGTCTAGGAGAAGGGTGCTCCCGCAGCGGTCCACCTGCCTGGTTCCTACAGGACAGCGAACCCAGGCGGCGGGGCCAGGGGTGGAGCGCGGGCGCTGCTGTGGCTTGGGGGCGGGGAAGGGGGGGATGCGGAGTCGCCCTGCGGCGACCCGGGGCGCTGCTAGTAGAACCCGAGCCGGCTGAAACCCGGACGATCTGCTGGGCTCACCACCCTATTAGGGTCGCAGAGATCCCGGCATCAATCCAGTAGCCTAGGTTCCCCCAGAAACAGAGGTTTGTTCTTCAATCCATGCACATTCTCTTCCTAGAGCCTCCGGTGTCCGCTTTGCTAACTTTGGGGACCTGCTCTGGTTGCTGTTTTTCCCCCCTTTTATTTTCCCAAGAAAGTTTTGGTATACAAAAAGGTGTCCAAAAGAAATTCTCCAAGACTTTTGGACCTAGGGTGTAGCTCAGTGATAGAGTGGGTATTTAGTAAGTCTCGAGGCGCTGGATTCTATCCCCAGAACCAAAAATAAATAAAGAAAAACAAATAAAGAAATGCTCCAAGGTATCAAAGTATTCGGTACAAAATGCTGTTGAATGGCTCTGCAATTAGAAGAAATCGCGGGTACCAACGTTAACCCCGCCCCCACTGCATTCCCGTTTCGGTGCCTGGGGAGGACCTTAGGTTGGCCCTAGAGTTCTGCACTCCTCTGGATCTTACCAGAAGTCTCTTTAGGAACCTGTGTGGTTGCAGACACAAGCCCTGCCCCCAGGGAGCCAAAAACTCCACCGGGCAATTGTCTTGGCCAGAGGTGAAGAGTGAGGTGTGGACTCATTAAGGGATTGGCCCGGGGTCACTCGTGAGGGAGGGAGCAGGTGAGTCACTCCCAGCCACTGAGAACCGGCTTGCAGAGGAGGGACCTCCCCTGAGTCACTGCTTCGCTGAGCTCCTGAGAAGCTCAGAATGAGTTGAGAAACTGAAGCCTGGAGCCAGGTTTTTAAGAGTTTCAAAGCTCCTGTAGCCACTAGGGAGGGGCTAGGCAGCGCCCCCTCCCACCCCAGACCTCTGGTCCTGCTGGAAGATGTAATGCAGCTCCAAAGTCCTCTTTCCCCCATACCCCAGTTCTCACTTATTTAGCCACTGGTATGCACTGATTTAATGATTGTCTTGTGTTTACATGGCACCTTTAAGGATGAGATCTGAGCTACCTTATAAGTAAACATTAACAAAATCAGGGCAAGGACTGGACCTCTCAAGCATGCTTCTTTGGTAATCTTCCTTTGCTTACAAAGGCCTTGACCTAAAGAAATGCTCCATTCAAGTGATCACCTGACCCATTTACTACCTTCAGTGTGTGTCCCCGCCCATCTTTGTCTAAGACCCTATCTATTACCTATGCTTCTTCCCTCTGCCTCCCCACCCCACCCCTTCCCTTATAGTCCGTTAAGCCTGTGGCCAACCCAGTGACCTTAATGAAATATAAGTAGATCTTGTGACTCCTCCCCTTAAACCTACCAAAGTCTTTCCATCATGCATAGAATAAACCCAGAGCCTACAAGATCTCTCTGCAAGATGGGGCCAGGCTGACCTTCTGTCTTCCCCTGCAGTTCGCCACATGTCCTTACTGCCAGAATCCTGTTCCCCCAATCCCCTGCCTGTCATCATCTTTTCATGGTTCAGGTTTACCTTCTCAAGGAGGACCTCTGTGATCCCTTAAGTAAAGCAGGTCACTCTGCAGGATCCTGCCTCATATTAGAAAGTATCTTGCTCTGTCTTTGCTGTTTATTATCTGCCCGCTAGAGTACAAGTTCCCTGAGGGCACAGTCCTCCTCTAACCTATTGCTCTCAATGCCTAGACCAGGACCTGACATCCAGAGATGCTTAGCAAATATCCGTTGAGTGAATGACCAAGCTGCTGCCAGGGCAAGCGGATGTTGGTGGACAGGGGTGCTGAAGCCTAAAGTGAACTGACCTTCATCTCTTCGGATCACTCTGACCATGTACAACTAGAGGTGGCCATATAGGAAAACAGGCCATTCAGCTACCATTAACTTAGGTGTATTCTGCTCCTGATCTGATGCAGTACCAGCTAATTAGCCCATCATGTCCTGCTTCTCTCCCCGCTATTACCCATGACCATACCTCAGTTTTCTACTACTTAAAGAGTCCCAAAGGCTTCTCTCTCTCTCTCTCTCTCTCTCTCTCTCTCTCTCTCTCTGGAGAAACCATAGTCCTACATAGTCCGCCTCCTCTCCTCTCTCTGATATCCTCTGTCACCCGTGCTCTGCGACAGCCACAATGGCCTTTTTAAGATCCACAAGTCACACTTTTGCCTTCTTCAACTCCTCACTCCAGTGAGCCCCTCTGTCACCATTCTATTTAAAATTAAAATATTTCTACAGACTCTATATTTCTTTCCCTGCTTTATTTTTCTCCAAAGCACTTAACACCTTCTAACATAATAAGTAGTTTGTTTATTCAGTAGCTGTCTGTCTTTCCCCATGTGACAGTCAGCTTGCTAATCACCAAAGGCCCATTCTCCATGCTGGGAACTGTGTTTTCCAGAGATGCCCTTGCATTTAGCCAGGGCCATGTGACTAGTTCTTGCTGGTGGACTTAGAGCAGAAGTATGACTCTGAATGAGCACTCAGAAATAGGCTGGGCCAAAAACACCTGTATGGAACTCTAAACTTAACAGATACGAGACATTTATTGTATTAACCCACTGAGCTCTATTTGTTATGGCATCTATGACTACACCTCGATCACTGTCTTTCACTAGAATGGAAGCTGTCTATGCCCAGTGCCCCACACAGTTTGGCACTTTGTAGATATTTTTAAATATCTGTTGAGTGAGTGAACAAACAAATGCATGAACAAATTCCTTTTTCACCACCAATAAGGAAAATAAGTGGATGGTTGGAAAGGAATGGAAAAAATGGAAAATGGAATAGGATTAGTTGGAGTGGGTGTATTTGAAAAAATAGAAACTGAAGCCAGGCACAGTGATGCATGCAGTAATTCCAGCTGCTGGAGAGGATGAGATAGTAAGATCACAAGTTCTAGGCCACCCTAGGCAACTTAGCAAGACCCTGTCTCAAAAGGAAAAGTTAAAAAAAAAAAAATAGCTGGGAATATCTCTGTAGTTCATCACTTGCCTACCACGTAGGAGGCCCTGAATTAAAATCCCAGTCCCACTGGGTGCCATGTCGCACACCTGTAATCCCAGTTGCTCGGGAGGCTGAGACAGGAGGATAGCGAGTTCAACGCCAGCCTCAGCAATGGCGAGGCACTAAGCAACTCAGTGAGACCTTGTCTATAAATGAAATACAAAATAGGGCTGGGGATGTGGCTCAGTGGCTGAGTGCCCCTGAGTTCAATCCCGGTAGCAAAAAAAAAAAAAAAAAAAAATCCCAGTCCCGCAAAAAAACTAAAAATTAAATACATTTTAAAAGGGTTGAGGATGTAGGTCATTGCTTACCTAATATGTTAGGCCCTGGGTTCCCAGTACTTTAAAAAAAAAAAAAAATTTTTTTTTTTTTAAATCTACAAACTGAGTTTGTAGAGATCATTGGCTACTAGGCTTTGGTAAAATGACATTAAGTTTTATCCTTTCGTTTTACCTTTCTCTTCTTTTCTTCCTCCCACTGCTCCACCTCCTCTCCTGTACTCACTGCTCTGGTTTGGATATGATTTGTCCCCCATAGGTTCATGTACTGTAAGTTTTACCTTCCTGCTGTGAAGTTACCATGTTGAGGTGGTAGAATTTTAAGAGGTGGGGCCTTGTGGGAGGTAATTCAGCCATTAGGGCATCACCCTTGGAGGGGATTAATGCTGGCCTCTCAGAGGAAGAATGGGGGGCAGTAGCTCAGTAGAAGAGCTACCATGTGTGAAGCACTGGGTTTGAGCCTCAGCACCACATAAAAATAAATAAGTAAAATAAAAATTAAAATAATTTTATAAAAAGAGAAAGAGTGGCCTCTCCCATTCTCTGTCTTCCTTTCTTACCATCCTATGGATCCCCAGCCCTCCCCTGCCACACACACACACCCATATTTCTCTTTTTCCTGCCAAGATTCCATCCAACATGCTGCAATTCAGCCAAGGGGGTTCTCACTTAAAACTGAACAGATAGAGCCACGTAATTTTGGATTTTCAGCTTCTAAAACTATGACTAAATAAACCTCTTTTTTTTCATAATTTAACCAGGCTCAGGTATCTTTTTATAGCAACAGAAAGGAACTAATACACCACCCAAATTCTCTCTTACTCGTCTCTCCTTTTCCCTTTCTCCTTTCTCTAATGGATTGTCTTCTTTTATTTTTCATATAATCCAACAAGTATTCACTGTCTATTAATTTGAACCACTCATGTTTAGCCAAGATCTTTTAAGCCATTTAAAATATAGGAGAAGGAGATAACATGGATTTAAAAATATAAAGAAATTTTAAACCCTTGGACTTGTGTGTGTGTGTGTGTGTGTGTGTGTGTGAGAGAGAGAGAGAGAGACAGAGAGAGACAGAGAGAGAGATAAGAATTGAAACCAGAGCCTCAAATATATTATGCTTCATTGAACTACACCCCCAACACTAATTTCTTGGATTCTTACATACCTCTTCTTTTTAGGGCAAAACCTAAATTCAAAGACATAATAACAGAACTTTTAAAAACTACTTTAGGCCTGCTTCTTTTCTACTTGATATTTAGAGAACAAAGGATCCATAACACAGTCAGACCACCTCTACCACTGAGAACAACGTTTTAAAAAGTAGACAGTATATGTTTTGAGAAGCATCTGCTTGAACACATCTGAATAACAGGGGGGGAAAGCCTGGCATGGTGGCGCACCCTGTAATCCCAGCAGCTCTGGAGGCTGAGACAGGAGAATCCTGAGTTCAAAGCAGCCTCAGTAGTGGCGAGGCACTAAGCAACTCAGTGAGACCTTGTCTCTAAATAAAATACAAAATAGGGCTGGGGATGTGGCTCAGTGGTTGAGTGCCCCTGAGTTCAATCCCCAGTACCCATAAAAAAGGTTGGGAAGAACTATCAAAGGTGGACAGGAGGGCTGGGATTGTAGTTTGTGCCAGAGCGCTTGCCTAGCACATGTGAGGCACTGAGTTCGATCCCTAGCAGCACGTAAAAAAATAAATAAATAAAATAAAGTTATTCTGTCCATCTACAACTCCAAAAAAAGGGATGGACAGGAAAGGGAGGTGGTTTTGACACATGGGATCCTTTTGCCCTGTAGGCATTTGCTTTTGACAGCTCTCTAGGTCTACAGCAAGTGTGAGCAGACTTTTTAATGTAAAGGGCCAGATACTAAACATTTTAGGCCTGTGTGCCATAATCTTACCTGTTGGTTTGGGGTGTTTTTAGCAGTTTTTTTTCTTAATGTAAAACTGTGATAATAGATATTAATGATGATTGCACAACTTTGTGAATATATTTAATCCTACTAAATTGCACTCGTACAGTGGTTGAAATGGAAAACATTTATGTTAATGTAATATTTGACCACAATAAAAAAGGTTTTCAAAAACTTATGTATAAACTCTTTTTTACACTAATGTCCTACCAAAAAATGGGCTGGAGAGGAATATTGGCCAAATTATTTTGTTAAATTATTTGTATGTACTATGTAATAAACAGATCCCATCAAAATGTACAAGTATAATGCACCAATAAAAAAAGTGGAAGAAACAAACAATAACAACAACAAAAAAGCAGGCTGATTGCAGAATTTGGCACAGAGGCTGTTCTTTTCCAACTCATAGTCTACAGGGATAGTTACAGGAATCCAGTGATATGCTAAGGTGATGGTGGGAGTGGTCAGGCCCAACAGGGAGGAAGGGTTTATGATTGATGGTTGGAAGTACAGTAATGGCCAGGGTGTGGCTCAGTAGTAGAGCTCTAACCTAGCATGCTGCACAATCAGCTCCTCAGTACCAAAAAAAGAGAAAGAAATACTGCAGTGTGGTGACAGACACAAAGAGGACCAGCTTTTACTTTTACTTTTACCACTGTCATTCTTTACAGAAAATACATCCCTTGCTGGGATCGGAGGCACATGCCTGTAATACCAGTGGCTCGGGAGGCTGAGGCAGGAGGATCACAAGTTCAAAGCCAACAGTGAGGCACTAAGCAACTCAGTAAGACCCTGTCTCTAAATAAAATACAAAATAGGGCTGGGGATGTGGCTCAGTGGTTGAGTTCGATCCCCAGTACCCAAAACAACAACAAAAATAATAATAATAGGAAAAGAAATATACCCCTTACTGCCTGCCTCCAGGGCAACCCCTTCCACTTTAGTCTTAGCCTGGGTAAGTCACTGACTCTAGAAGTAAGAACACAAGTATTAGGGCCTCGCAAAGAGTTTTAAAATTCTGTCAATTTATAAAATTGTATCGAGGGGTATAATGCAGTGATATCTCTCTTGCATAGCATGCCCAAGGGCCTGGGTTCAATTCCCAGCACTGCAACAATAAAAATTAAAAATGAGGGCTGGGGTTGAAGCTCAGTGGTAGAGTGCTTGCCTCTCAAGCATGAGGCTCTGGGTTCGATCCTCAGTACCACATAAAAATAAATAAATAAAAATAAACATTGTGACCATCTACAACTAGAAAGAATTTTTAAAAATTAAAAAAATTTTAAAAATAAAACAATGAAATGAGTTTGATCAAAGTAACTACTTTTAATGTTACCTAGAGCCTAAGGGAAACAAACATAAATCGTCTGTGGAAGAAGTGGTTTCCACAAATAAGTTTGCTAATATGAGATCCCACACAAAAAATGCCAGGCAAATAAGGAATCAGATAACATGACAAAAACAAGCGACAGACAGCAGAAACAGCCTCACAAGAGCATCAGATGTTGAAATCACCAGACAAACTGTGAAGCAACTGTACTTACAAAGCCCAAGGAGGCAAAATACACATTGGAAATTTCAAGAAAGAACAAAAATGTCTTTTAAAAAGAACAAAATGGGCTGGGAATGTGGCTCTGTGGTAGAGTGCTTGTCTGGCATGTGTGAGGCCCTGGGTTCCACCACCAGTACTTAAAAAAGAAGGAGAGGAAGAGGAAGAACCAAATGGCTACACATAGTACATACCTGTAATCCCAATTACTCAGGAGGTTAATCAAAAGGATCTCAACTTTAAGTTCAGCCTCAGCTACGTTGCTACAGGACCCTGTCTCAAAATTTAAAAAAAAATAAGGTTGGGGATGGAGCTCAATGGTAAAGCATCCCTGGGTTCTATCCCCATAAAACACACACACACACACACCCCAAATGAAAGTTCCTTTTTTTTTTTTAATTCCAAATGAAAATTCTTAAATTGGACAACAGACAATATAAAGAATGAAATTACAGGGTTAGATTTAACAGCAACTTAGACACAGCTAAAGAGGAAATTAGTGAATGGGAAGTTATATCAAAAACAAACATCCGAGCCGGGCGTGGTGGTGCACACCTGTAATCCCAGCAGGTACAGAGGCTGAGGCTGGAGAATCACGAGTACAAAGCCAGGCTCAGCAAAAGTGAGGTGCTAAGCAACTCAGTGAGACCCTATCTCTAAATAAAATATAAAAAAAAAGAAAAGAAATAGGACTGGGGATGTGGCTCAGTGGCCAAGTACCCCTGATTTCAATTCCTGGGACACCCTCCACCAAAAAAAAAAAAGTATGCAAAAGCAAACATCCAAAATAAAGTAAAAAAGAGGTAAAAGGATGGGAAATACAAGTGGAAAGGTAAGTGGCATAAAGGATACTTGAAAAGGTCTAACATGCAATTAGAGTCACAAAAGGAGAGGGAAGAGAGAATAGAGCCAAAGCTAACTTCAAAGAGATAGTAGCTTAAGAACTTCTAAAAACTAGTGAAAGACAACCACAACCCTGTGAGGGTCCATTCAAGAAAATCTAGTCTAGGGCTGGGGATATAGCTTAGTTGGTAGAGTGCTTGCCTCACATGCAGAAGGCCATGGGTTCAATCCCCAGCACCACAAAAAAAAAAAAAAATCTATGCTGATGCTGGTACAGCACAACTATTGAAAACAGAATAAAAATAGAAGGAGAGAAAGCTTCAAACCGGCCAGAATACCATCAAAGTCACAGCAACTCGAAAGACAACTTTTCTACAAAAATAAAGGGCATAGGAAAATCGAATGATGTTTCACAACTTTCCAAAAATTCATCCAACCTAAAATTCTCAATTCAGCAAAATTATGCTCCAAGGATGAAAACTGAAAACATTTTTTTAAACACATAAAACTAAGAAAAATTGTCACCAGCAAAAGTGTAATACAGGAAGCATGAAAGGATATCCTTTGAGTATGAGGAAAATGATCCCAAACGGAAAGAATGAAAAGAAACAAAAATGGGAAATACACATGTCCATTGGCTATAAAGAAATAATAATAAACATTCTCCATGGTATGCCCCTGCAGTCCCAAGTACTTCAGAGGCTGAGGTGGGAGGAGCACTTGAGCCCAGGAGCCTGGGCAACATAGCAAGACCCCACCTTAAGAAAGAGAAGAGAAGAGAGGAAGGGAGGAAAGAAGGGCTGGAGTTGTAGCTCAGTGGCAGAGCGCTTGCCTAGCATGTGTGAGGCACTGGGTTCGATTCTCAGCACCCCATATAAATAAATAAAGGTCTATCAACAAGTAAAAATACACTTTAAAAAAAGGAAGGAAGAATAACACCTTGAGGAATAAATATACATATATGTTTGTGTGTGTGTGTGTGTGTATGTCTGTGTACATAATTTAATTATCTGATAACAATATAAATTAGCAAGGATTGGCTATTAGTGAAGTTAAAGTATTCCAAGCTTCTTAAATTATCTGAATATTAGGTTCAAGTACCAATTACTGTTAGACATAGATAAAGCCAAGGATGCATGTTGTTAGACATAGGATAAACACTAGAAGAAGAAGAAGAAAGTGAATGGCATCCAAGCTAATGATAGCAGGAGACTGAAAAGTATTCAATCCAGCCAGGCACAGTGGCACACATCTGTAATCCCCGTGACTTGGAAGACTGAGGCAGGAGGATTATAAGTATGAGGCGGCCTCAGCAATTTAGTGAGGACTTCAGCAGCTTAGCAAGACCCTGTCTCAAAATAAAAAATAAAAAGGACTGGGATGTGGCTCAGTGGTAAGGCACACCTGGGTTCAACTCCCAGTACCCCCCAAAAAACAAAGAAAAAATGCAAAAATTGGCCAAAAAAAAAAAATGAGTGAAAAAAAAACATAAAATAGTTGGGATTTTTTTTTTGTTTTTTGTACTAGGAATTGAACTCAGGGGCACTCAACCCCTTAGCCATATCCCCAGCCCTCTTTTGTATTTTATTTAGAGACAGGGTCTCACTGAGTTGCTTAGAGCCTCACTAAATTGCTGAGGCTGGCTCCTATCTCACCCACCCAAGCCTCTAGGATTAGAGGCGTGCACCACCATGCCCAGCAATAGTTGGGATTTAAAACCACATATGTCAGCAGTTACTTTAAATGCAAACTAATTGCTCTAATTATAATATAAAGTTAATTATAAGCTGTTAAAAAATAAACCTTAAACATAAGGATAAAAAATGGTTAAAAATAATAGCATAGACAAAGACAAACTATACAAACAAAGTAAAATGCAACCTGAAGAAAATTACATATCACATTCCTGGTGAGAAGTTAATATCCAGAATACATAAAAAAAACTACAACTAAAAATACTAATGATAAGAAGGAGGAGGAGAAATTATTGAACAGATTTCTCCAAACAAGATGACACAAATGATCGACAAGCATGTGAAAAGATGTTCAGCATCACTAATCATTAGGGAAATACAAAAATCAAAACCAGTCTGGTGTGGTGGTGCATGCCAGTAATCCCAGTGGCTTGAAAGACTGAGATAGGAGGATTGCAAGTTCAAAGCCAGCCTCAGCAACGCCGAGGCAGTTAGCAACTCAGTGAGACCCTGTCTCTAAATAAAATACAAAATAGGGCTGGGGATGTGGCTCAGTGGTTGAGTGCCCGCGAGCTCAATCCCCAGTACCGCCCCCTGCCCCCCCAAAAGAGTTCTGGAAATCAATTGCAAAACCAAGTCATGTATACCTAAAAATTGTTGAGATGATAAATTTTATGTTATACATATTTTACCATAATTTAAAAAAATAAAAAAAGACTAACCGTGCAAAAGTTAAACCAAAAGAAAATCTTTAGATAGAGCAGAAAACATTACTGAAATAAAGACACTGCATAATGATAATGTGCACAATTCACCAAGAAATATAGCAATTCTAAATTTGTATGTGTCTAATACACATAGCCTCAAAATATAGAAAGCAAAAAAAAATTGGATGGAATTGCAAGGAGTTATATACAAATCTGCAGTTGTAGTGGAAGTTATGTGTATCAGTAACTGTTAGAACAAGCAGATGCAAAATTCGTAAGAAATAGATCTGAACAACTGGATAAGCGAACTTGAACCAAAGGACATATATAGAATAGTGCACCCACAACTGCAAATCACAAATTCTTTTCAAGTGTACATGGAATGTTTATGAAATGCCAGGCAATATAGCAAGTCCCAACAAATTTCAAATGCTCTAAATCATACAGAGAACATTCTCAGACAATGATGCAACAAAGCTAGAAAATAAGAATTTTAAAAAGGGTAGGTAAGAAAATTTATAGAAATAACTATAAATAATATATATAAATTATATATATGTATATATATTCTTAAACAACTTACAATTTAAGAAAAATCACAGTGAATGTTAGAAAATGTTTTAAACTAAAAGTTAATGAAAAAAAAAATATTACATCTACTGGGAGCAGAGCTCAGTGATAGAGCACTTGTCTGGCATGCACAAGACCCAGCACCAGAGAAAAAGAAGAGAAGATTACATTCTAAAACTGCAAAATTGGGATGTATGTAGCTAAAGCTGTGCTTAAATGTAAAGCTGTATTTTTTTCATGTATTAAAAAATAAGAAACAGAGAAATAAGAATAAACAAAATATAAGCTGGGTATGGAGGCACATGCCTGTAATCTGTTCAGAAGACTGAGGCCAGAGGATCCCGAGTTTGAGGCCAGCCTGGGTAATTTGGTGATACTCTGTCTCAAAATAAAATAAAAAAGGCCCAGGTGTGTTTTTCCATGATAGAGCATTTGCTTAGGATGTGTGAGATCCTGGGTTCAATTCCCAAGCCCCCAAAAAGGGTCAGAGAGAGGAGAGAATAGGTATTCATGCTTAGAAATTAAAAAAAGAACAACTAATTAAGCACAACATGCAGGAAAATGGAAACATAATCAAAAATTTTTTGAAAAGGCCAATAAAATTATTTTCTTTTTCTTTCTTTTTTTTAAAGACAAATAAAATTAATAAAACCCTGGTAAGACTAATTTTTAAAATCCAAATACTTGAGCTGGGCTCAAGGGTATGCTCCTATAGTCACAGATACTCAGTACTCAGGAGAGAGAGGATCACTTGAGCCAAGGCCAGTCTGCGCAACATAGTGAGACTCCCATCTCAAGAAAAAGGGGAGGGGGCACAAACTGTCAACATCAAAAACTGTATTGGCACAATACAAAATATAAAAATTCAATTGTCCTCTACCTACTTCTGAAAATTAAGTCTGTAATTTTAAACCTTCCCAGAAAGAAAACTCTAGGCCTTCATAGCCGCACCAGTGAGTTATATTTAAGAAAAAAATAGTACAAATCTGAGACAAACACTTTCAGAAGACAAAGAGAAATAAGCCCTAACTCATTTTCTGAGGCCAGTGTAACTGATACCAAAACCTGGTAAGACATAACAAAAGGAAAATAACAGGTTAATCCAACTCATAAACATTGATGCAAAACCCCTAAAGAAATATCAGCAAACAACCCAGCAATACACAAAGAAGACAGTATATCACAATCAGAGTGGGCTTATTCTAGAAATATTCGGTTAATTAAACATTCAAAAGTCAATCAGCAGGCTGGGCATTGTGGTGCACACCTGTAATCCCAGCAGCTCTGGAGGATGAGGCAGGAAGATCGATAGTTCAAAGCCAGCCTCAACAAAAATGAGGCACTAAGCATCTCAGTGAGACTCTGTCTCTTACTAAAAATACAAAATAGGGCTGGGATTGGGGCTGGGGATGTGGCTCAACTGGTAGCGCGCTCGCCTGGTGTGCGTGCGGCCCGGGTTCGATCCTCAGCACCACATTCAAACAAAGATGTTGTGTCCGCCGAAAACTAAAAAATAAAATAAAATAGGGCTGGGGATGGGGCTCAGTGGTCAAGTACCCCTTAGTTCAATCCCAGGCACCAAAAGGGAAATTTAAAAAATCAATCACAGACTGGGGGCCTAGCTCAGTGAAAAGGGGTGCTTACCTAACAACATACTGAAGGCCCTGGGTTCCTCCCTGGCTCCACAAAAGAAAAAAAAAGTCAGTTTAATCCACCACATTGACGGAAGATTAGAGAAGAATCATATGATCATCTTAATAAATGGAGTAGAAAACATTGAAAAAAAATTTTCAGTGTGTGTGTGTGTCCCCTTAATAAAGAGTATCTACAAAAACTTAAAACTAACATCATACCAGAGAGTGAAGTATTGAAAAGTTTCCCTTTGGGCGAGCAACAAGGATCACTCCTCTGACTGCTTCTCTTTGTCATCATAATGAAGGTCCAAACCAGTGCAGTAAGCTAAGAGGTGCAGGGAAAAAAAAATTAAAAGATATAAGTTTGAAAAGGAAGCAAGATTATTGTTTACAAGATGACATGATTGTGTATGGAGTAAACAAAAAACAATCCACAGATACATAATTAGAATTAATAAGTGAGTCCCGTAAGTTTACTAATATCAATTTTTTAAATGCATCAATGCAGTATGTATTAAATAAAGCAATAACGAAGCCAGGTGCAGTGGCACACGCCCATAACTCCAACTACTTGGGAGACTGAGGCAAGAGGATTATACATTCGTGGCCAGCCTCAGCAACTTAGCAAGATCCTATCTCAATATAAAAAAATAAAAAGTTTGGGGCTGGAGTGGTAGTGTGCTCACCTAACATGCACGAAGCATTGGGTTCGATCCTCAGCGCCACATAAATGTAAAATAATGACATTGTATCTACCTAAAACTTAAGAATAAAAATAAATAAATAAAAAGTGCCAGGCACAGTGGCACTCACCTGTAATCCTAGCAGCTCAGGAGGCTGAGGCAGGAGAATCACAAGTTCACAGCCAGCCTCAGCAACTTAAGGCCTTAAGCTACTTAGTGAGACCCTGTCTCCAAATAAATAAATAAATAAATAAAAAGGGAAGGGGATGTGGTTCAGTGGTTAAGCATGTCTGGGTTCAATCCCTTGTTAAAAAAAAAAAAAAGCAACATTCAAGAAGAATACAAAAAGGTTTAAAAAGATAATTTTCAAAAATATTGAATAGGCAGGGATCAATCTAAGGAAACCTGTGCCAGACCTCCATGCAAAACTAAACATTACAGAGAGGAAAAAAAGGAAAATCTAAACAAATGGGAACTGCACCATGCATGGTAGACATGGAAATGTGTCACCTAGATGCCCTTCAGGAAAGAACATCCTGCTCAGCTGTGCAGATGTGGTCAGCCGACAGCCCCTGGCTGCCAGCTCCTTCAGGGTCTGCTGCAGCTACAGATAGCTGCCTTGCTTGAGGCTCCATGGGCCACAGGGCAGCAAACATCCAGTGACTGAGACCGGGATACAAAAGCCTGCCATCCCCACTAACACAGGACTCTCTGCAGACTGAAGGCCATTTCTTACCATGTTGCGGTTTCGTGGGACAGGCTTGCTGGTGATTCCTTCCTGTCCTGCTCTTGCTTCCTCCCCTTCCTTTCACAAGTGTTGATCCCTAATGGCCATCTTGCACCTCCAACTCTATCTGCCTCTGAAGATTCTAATCCTGCCAGTCCATACCAGGAGTGGTCTAAGAAAGCAGGTGACCAGATGGGATTTGAAACTGGGGTTCCCATCACCGATGGTCGGTAACGGGAATTTCAGCCCTGGCACAGATGGGGTTGAGTTGTTCCCACTTTTTTACTGTTGGCAATTAAAGAGGGTGTCCAGGTTGAAGTGAATGCTCTAACAGATGCTGTATGTCATGTGTGTATCTAGTAGATTCATAGATAATAGATTTAGGTGATTATTGATAAGCATTGTTAATGTCCAACAGAAAGATGATTAACTGCTCAGGGTAATAAGTATTCGGAAGCCAGATGTAGGTAGGGCTGAGGAAGAGAGAGAGAGAGAGAGAGAGAGAGAGAGAGAGAGAGAGAGAGAGAGAGAGAGAGAAGGAGAGAAGGGAGGGATGAAGGAAGCCAGGTGTGAAAACCAAAGGCTTCACTCATTGCATACAATGAAGCTCTCATGTGTCCCACACTAGTAGGGCAATAAAAGCTAGGGACCACATCCAGCACCTAATAGTCTAAGTAGCTGGATTTTTAAAGAATATTAAACAGCTAGGCATGGTGGCACATGCCTGTAATCCCAGCAGCTCAGAAGGCTGAGGCAAGAGGATTGCGATTTCAAAGCCAGCCTCAGCAATAGCAAGGGGCTAAGCAACTCAGTAAGACCCTGTCTCTAAGTAAAATACAAAATAAGTCTGGGGTGTGGCTCAGTGGTTGAGTGCCCCTGAGTTCAATCCCTGGTCCCAAAAAATAATAATAATAATAATAATAATAAAGAAAGAAAGAAGGTTGAACACCCAGCAAAGGCAGGTCTGATATGTCAAGGTCAGATCCCTAACATAAGGAACAGGGACATATGGGTGATGGCTCCAAAGAAGTGACTTCCAAGACTTTTGACAACTTTCTGAGACTGTAGAAGTGGCCTATCTTCCCAGTACCCCCATAGGAAGAATAGGATTCTCATTTGCTAGAACACAATGCAGAAGCTTCTGCAAGAATACAGGTTCCTCTCAGAAGTCCCCCTTTCTCAGCCACTGTGCCTATAACCAGCTTAAGTCACAGCACAGGGAGCAAGGGATATGGTAGCCTTTTTTTTAAGTTTTTTTTTTTTTAATTCTGATTTGTTACACACGATGGCAGAATGCAATTCGTTTCATATTACACATATAGAGCACAATTTTTCAAGACACTGGTTGGACACAAAGTATTTTCACACCATTTGTGTCTTATACATGTACTTAGAGTAATGATGTCTAACTCACTCCACCATCATTCCCTGTTCCCACCTTTCTCCTCCCTCCCCTTTTCCCCATCACCATTATGTATCTGTGTTTTTTTTGGGATTGGCTTGCTTCACTTAGCACTATATTCTCCAGCTTCATCCATTTACCTGCAAGTGCCATGCTTTTATTCTCTTTTAATGCTGAGTAATGTTCCATTGTGTAGACATACCAAAGTTTCCCTATCCATTCATCTACTGAAGGGCATCTAGGTTGGTTCCAGTTTAGCTATTGTGAATTGAGCTGCTATAGACATTGATGTGGCTGTGTCCCTGTAGTAAGCTATTTTTAAGTCCTTTGGGTATAAACCAAGGAGTGGGATAGCTGGGTCAAATGGTAGTTGCATTCCCAGTTTTCCAAGGAATCTCCATATTGCTTTCCATAATGGCTGCACCAATTTGCAGTCCCACCAGCAATGTATGAGTGTGCCTTTTCTCCCCACATCCTCGCCAACACTTATTGTTGTCTGTATTCTTGATAGCTGCCATTCTGACTGGGGTGAAATGAAATCTTAGAGTAGTTTTGACTTACATTTCTCTAATTGCTAGAGATGTTGAATATTTTTTCATATGTTTGTTGATTGATTGTATGTCCTCTTCTGAGAAGTATCTGTTCAGTCCTCGGCCCATTTATTGAATGGGTTGTTTGGCTTTTTGGTGTTAAGGTTTTTGAGTGCTTTATATATCCTAGAGATTAGTGCTCTGTCTGATGTGCTTGTGGTAAAGATTTGCTCCCATTCTGTAGGCTCTCTATTCACCTCACTGATTGTTTCTTTTGCTGAGTAGAAGCTTTTTTGTTTGAATCCATCCTATTTATTGATTCTTGGTTTTAATTCTTGTGTTACAGGAGTTTTATTAAGAAAGTTGGGTCCTAATCCAACATGATGGAGATTTGGGCCTATTTGGGCCTATTTTTCTTCCATTTCTGCTTGGGCTTTTTTTTTTTTTTTTTTTTTTCAGTCTCTTTCTTGAAGTATTCTCTTGCAACCTGTATTTGTTCTCCTATCTCTTTGTTAGAGTGATCGATTTTTGCCTGTATCTGCTCACTTAGGTCATTCTTTAATTCCCAGGTCATTTTAGTTATGTTTACTCTGAACTCCTTCTCTGAAATTTTACCTACTGCATGCGCTATCTATGGATTCCATTGTTGTAGTGTCTTGGTTTGTTTGGGGCACTTTTCTCCCTTGTTTTTTCATGATATCTATGTGTCTTCCTCTCTTGCAATGTAGATCTGAGATATTACAGCTTCTGCCATATTGTCTTATAGTGTCCCCACAGGTTAACAAACCTCACTTTTAAGGGAGAGTTCAATATTACAGCACTCAATGCACCCAATGTGCAGCCATACATCAGTTAGCTTCTATTTTTACATTTACAGTTTTGTCACTATAAACAAAAATGATGATTTGGTTATCTTCAACCATGTAATCAATAGATTTGCATAATGATTTATAGTTTCTGATGGTGGCAAGGGGGACTGGGAGGTTTGCTAAGATGTTTTGAGGTAGGATGTGAGAATATGGAGGTATTAGATTATATGGCTAGTGAGAGGGTAATCATAGGAAGTTGGCTGTTGTAGGAGAAACAAGAGAGAGGCAACTTCATGCAAGGCCCTTGTTACCTCACCAACAGGATAACTGTTAGCACCCTTACCTCTGGTGCAGCCAGGCACCAGGACCTTGGTGACATATTACCAGGTCCTTATTGTTGTCCCTTGATAGAAGCAGTGATATCCCAGTTTCGTGGTGGTGGCAGCCTCAAGCCTGTACGTTCCCTGAAGTTGGGCTGTGGAGCCAGGCTTTGGTGAATAAGGAACCCCATGTGGGATGGCTCTCAGGGTGGGCGTGGGGTGGCTCTGCCTCAGAACCTGGGCTGTGATGGCACAGGGCAGGTGAGCGAGCTCTGCCTCTGGAACTCTGACCTGGTAGCCTTAATATGAGAAGGGAGGGACTATAGCCCATGAAGGCGCTGTAAGCCCTAACCAGGGACTGGGTTCTAAATGTGCTGGATCACGGAGGCTAAAATATAAAATTGTGTAAGGAGGAATCTTGGGAGGGCTCTCCTGAGTTACAGCATTTAACATCCTAGCAAAGACTCACTGCAAGGAACATAGAAAAGGAATGGCCTGTGCTGAGCAAAGTTGAAGTTTCAGATTTGCCATGAGAGAAAGTAAAGGAACTAAAAGGTTTAGGGAAGTAAGAATACAAACAGAAAATCCACCAGATAATATGTCCCACAGAAAGCAAGACATACCATTTTCTGAGCTATAAGGACTCTGCTGGGGAGAGGGACTCCAAGTCCACTAGGAGGTTACTGGGGGGTTCTACATAGGTCAATGGACAAAGGACAAGTGGTTACAGAACTTGGTTTATTGATAGCAATGGGTGATGGGATCCTGAGACAATAAGGTCCAGTTGGGTGGCCTTAACCATCAGAAGCCAGGGGTTCCTGAGTATTATAATAACAAGCAAGGTCAAAGTGGCAACCAAGGACACTTAAACCCCAAAGAATTAGGGAGGTGGTTATTCAAACCAGGCATCCTGAAGGACAAAATAGATGGGCAGCCCACCAGCAGAAAAAGTCAAGATGAGCGGCTAGGGGGCAGACAACTGTCATCACAACAAAAAGGGTGGCCTCTTGTCCTATTTCTGGACCTAAGCCATCGATGAGAGGTGTCCAGATCCCTAGGAAAGATCTTGCAACATGAAGCAAGTGTACATGGTAAGAATTCTTCCAACCTCTCCAAGGGGCCTATACCTATGACCATTTGCTTGGTTAAGTCTGTCCTTGGGGAGGAGAAGTACCCAGACATTGAGAGGACTGGGGGACACAGGATCTGTATGGACACTGATACCCAGGTATCTGACACATCTTCATGGTTCCCCAATGGGAGTGGGGTGTCTGTGGATCCAGTGATGAATAGAAGAATCCTAGACAGATCAGCTTACAGTAGGCCACTGTGTCCACAGACCCACTCGGTGATGATTCCCCTGGTCCCTGAATGTGTAACTGGGTCATACTCAGCAACTGGTACATTCCTCATGCTTGGTCCTTAGTCTGTGGGGTAAGAACTGTCACAAAAGGGAAGTGATAAGTGCAAGTCTCCAAAACTAACCCTCTCTCCTGGCCAAGCTTCCAAACCAAAAGCAGTTTGATATCCCAAAGCAAATGAGACAAACTTGTGTCACCTTTAAGGGTCTAAAGAATGCAAGTGCGGCCAGTCACAGTGGCGCACGCCTGTAATCCCAGCAGCTAGAGAGGCTGAGACAGGAGGATGGCGAGTTCAAAGACAGCCTCAGCAACAGCAAGGCGCAAGGCAACTCAGAGAGACCCTGTCTCTAAATAAAATATAAAATAGGGCTGGGGATGTGGCTCTGTGGTTGAGTGCCCCTGAGTTCAATCCCCGGTATCCCCCCAACCGAAAAAAAAAATGCAAGTTTTAATGGTCTCCACTGTTACCCCTGCAGAAACCAAAGGGATCCTTGAAGACAGATGTAAACTATCAGCAATTCTCTAGAGCCAGGCAGTAGCCCTAGTGGCAACTACCATGTCAGACACAGTATCTTTGCCAAATCAAAGCTGGTTAATACAAATTTACAAATACAGTGTGGGGTCCCTGTTTTCCCAAATGTGATGTTTTCTGTCCCAGCAGTAAAAATCAGAAACCATTCACATTCGTGTGAAATGGATAGAAAATATACATTTACAGTGCCCCCAAGGCTATCCTAACATTCCATGCTCTATCACAGTCCAAAGAGACCTTGATCATCCTGACATCCTGTAGACCATGCTGTGGATTCATTACCTTGAGGCCATCTTGTTGAATGGTCTGGATGAACAAGAGGTGGCTGGGAAGTTGGTAAGTCACCTACACAGCAGAGGGCTGGAGATGAAGGTCGAGAAGACACAGGGGCCTTGAGAAGTCTCGGGGCTACATTTATAAAATATTTAAGGGTCCAATGGTCAGGGACATACCAGGACATCCCCCAAAAGAAAAGATCTTGTACCTATGTTGTCAGAGGTGTCCGTGGTGGAAAAAGAGGCCAGGTAGAATGGCAGCGGTCCTGTTCCCCAAAAGGGATACACTTTTTCCAGAGGACACAGTGAGAGTCATTTTGAATTAATACTGTGGCCATCACTTGGACACTTTAAGTTCCTTGTTGCCACGGCCAGCAGGAAAGAAGAGTCTCCATTTTGGTGGTGGTAATCGACCCTGATCATTATGAAGAGGTAGAAGAATATTATAGAACCCCGGGGGTCTCTTTGGCACTTTTTGGTACTTCCTTGCCCAATTATGACTATAAATGGACAAAATCAACAACCCAGTTTGAGAAGGACTTGATGACCAGGAACCCAGGCTCCCCTGATGGGGATCTGAGTCATTTTACCAAATCAGCACTGACACAGCAGAGGTAATACCTGAGAGGTAATCTGCCATCCGAAGAGAATTACAGCCCCAAGACCAACTGCAGAGAAGATGCCACAATCCATCCACTAGCCTCCCTCTTCTAAATTTCCCTTCCAGGAGAAGGGACGCTCCCCTCGGAATCTGCGAGCTATTCTGGGAATGCTGAGAGGGAAGTGGGTCAAAGTGGCACAGGGCTGGAATGTATAGACACAGGAATAACCAGATTCACTCCAGTCCTCCCCCAGGGGAAGGACATGTCACCTACATGTAGGCACAGCCCCTTGCCTTCAGCTCCTTGGGGCTGACCTTCTATGTACAAGGCTCTGGGTTCAATCCCCAGCACTGAAAAAAAGAAAAAAAGAAAGAAAGAAATGTACAAGAGGCACCAGGGTGTTCATAAGAGCATTATTTGTAATAGCCAAGTTGGAAGAAACCCACTCAGCAGTAGATTAAGTCGACTCCCCTCTCCGGCCAATGGAATACTGGAGGGTAAGGAAGACGGAACAACACACAAGCAAAAGAATTTCTGTATTTTTCTTCTTTCTAATGAAGGCAGGAACCTTCCTAAAGGAAATAGGGAGAATTTTAAAGAATTTCTGGTATCTCCAAACTAATCCACTTGCTGTTTCTTTTTTGATTCTTGCTTGTTTCCACCACCATTCAGCCTTTTCTCTCTCCTGGTCAGTGTGTGAGTGTGTGCATGCGTGCCAGATCAGAGAGTGTGTGTGTGTGTTCAGTGTGTGTGCAGGGACACCTGTGTGGGCCTGCATCTGCCTCTGGCCCTCTGGCCCTCTGCAGGCTCTCGCATGCCCAGCACCACGTTGCTGAGTCTGCATCTCTGCAGGCTGTCCTCAAACTGTCCCTGACAGGAAGCCAGGCTTCCTGGGGTCTTGAATCAGCAGGGCAGGAAGGAAACCAAGGCCACAGAACTGACGAAGAGGAAGAAGCCAACTTAAAGGCAGAATCCATACCTCTCAGGACTGGTCTAGAAAGGATTTCCATCTTCTATGAACAGAAGCACAAGCTACGCTTTGTGCTGTTTCCTCTGACTTAAGAGACTCTGGGCAAGTCCCTTGGCCACGCTGTGCTATAGTTTCCTCACCTGGGAAATGGGAATGATAAATAGCCTTCCATCCATTGTGATGGGATTGCAGGTGTCTTCAGTGACGGCTTGGATAGAGTAAGTCCACCGCAAGGTTAGCTCTCATTACTTCAAAGCTTTCAGGTTTTAAAAAAGGAATTAGTCTGGGCGAGGTGGCCATACCTATCATTGTTCAGGAGGCTGAGGAGGGAGGATCATTCAAGCCCAAAAATTCACCACCAGCCTGGGCAAGGGTGAGACCCTGTCTTGACAACAACATAAAAGGAATTTTAAAATGCCTTTTATTTTCTTCCTGCCTTTCATCTTCCGTGGTCCAGCTAATAACGAATACATAAAAAAGAAAAAAGAAAACGAATCAGAAATATGCTGGTAGCCAATTTTTGGAAAGTATGAAGAGAACCCAGATTTCCTTTGTAGGAAATCAGCATTGAAATGGGAAAACATGAGCTGGGGTTGTAGCTCAGTGATAGAGCGCTTGCCTGGTATGTGTGGGGTACTGGGTTCAAGTCTCAGCACCACATATAAATAAAATAAAGATACATTGACAACTAAAAAAATAAAAAAAGAAAAGGAATAACATGTTTGAGGAAATCTCCATCCTACGTCCTATTGCAACAGGAAATGGAACTTAGGGCCTGGATGTGGCTTGAGTATATCCCCCAAAGGTTCATGAGTAGAAATTTAATCCCATGGTGAGGTATTATCAGCATGGAAACAATCTGCCCTTGTGTGCAGAGGCAGGGCCTTTGAGGAGTAAATAGGATTAAAGCCACCAAGGCCAAGCCCCTAAGACTGAATCCTAGTGGCCTTATAAGAAAAGGGAGACCAGAAGACAGACATGTGTGTCCCTGTCTCTTGCTACATGATGTCTTCCAATGCCTTGGGACCCTGTCAGCAAGAAAGACATGACCAGATGTCTTGAACCTCTAGAACTCTGAGCTAAAAGATTCACTTTGCTTTAGAAAGATATCCAGCCTTAGGTATTTCATTATAGTAGGAAGGTGGGCATGGTGGTGCATGCTTGTAATCCCAGTGGCTCAGGAGGCTAAGACAGGAGGATCATGAGTTCAAAGCCAGCCTCCACAATGGCGAGGTACTAAGCAACTCAGTGAGACCCTGTCTCTAAATAAAATACAAAATAGGGCTGGGGATGTGGCTCAGTGATCAGAGAGCCCCTGCGTTCAATCCCCAGTACCAAGGGGAAAAAAAGCATTATAGTAGGAAATACTGATTGATGAATACATGTTCCACAAAGATCAGCTCCCATATTTCTAGGTAACTGAAGATTCAGAGTGGAGTTTTATATATTTATTTTGTGGTGCTGGGGATCAAACTCAGGGTCTTGTGCATGCCAAGCAAGTGCTCCACCACTGCGCTATATCCCCAGCTTTTTCTAAAATTTTACTTTGAGACAAGGTCTCTCTAGGTTGCCGAAGCCAGCCTTGAAATTTTGATCCTCCTGCCTCAACCTCCTTAGTAGCTGGACTTATTGGCATGGGCACCAAACCTGCCTAGAGTAGAGCTTCTCATTCAGTAAAGGCACCAAGGAGCACAGAGTCCCGTGACGAAGCCTCCTGTGTAAGCCTAGGTGTCATGGGAAAGCACGGGACTCAGAGATGGTTGACTTAGACTTTGGTCCATGCTGAGACCCTGGCTAATTACTTTATTTCTCTGGTTCTTATCTGTCAAATTGGGGTGTTGGACTAAATAGTCTTTTAAATTTCCTGCAACTCAATGAGTAAGGATTGCATTTTAATATCAGAAAGAAGGGGAGGGAAGGGGAGGGAGAGAGGGAGAGAGGTTAGCATTTTGGCTAAGAATCATCTAGGGAAATTTTTTTTTAAAGGCCCCCCTAAGGTCTTTCTTATAAAAAAGCAAGTGTGTTTTAATTATAATTCAAATTTCACTTTGAGGGAAGAAAGTAACCCTAGGCATTATCTGTTCTATTTAGTTTAACTTTAATTTTTGTCTCTAGCAGTAACTCCTCAGCAGAAAGCTCCCATAAAGCTTCACACTTTCTCCCCACGGGCCAGTTACATCCAGAAAAGGACAACACATCTGACAGCAGATCTTTCACTCTTAGATAAAGTCACTGCGAAGAAAGAGTGTTCCCAGTTGGAATGACTTGAGTCGTCCTTTGGGGCCCTGTCTGACACTCAAGGGTTAAACCAATCTGAAGAAAGTGACAAAGTGCAGGATTTTCTTTCTTTCGCTCTCTCTCTCTCTTTTTTTTTTTTTTTATGGATTCCACATTCATAACCCAGCTCTTGGCAAGCTGCCCCCTCACATGTTGCAAAACAAAAATGTGTTGCCTCAGTGTGATTTTAATAGGTTGAGCAGTGTGTTGGATCACCAAGCTCTGGTCTCAATGCAGAGACTCCAGAACATTCTCACTGCGCTTTCTCTGCTTTAGTCAGTACCTTGCTTTCTTTCCCTCCATCCTTGCCCTACAAGACAGTTTGGGGGCTCAGAGGTGTCATTTCCTAGGAGTGACCACAGGCCCTCAACTGCAGCACCCCTGTCTCGGCCCAAAACATTCAAAGGAATTCAGATCCACATTTGTAAAATGTTTTGCAAAATTCACCAAAACCCACTACTTTTAGATTTTTGAAATTATTGGCATGGGCCACTGCCTATGATGATGAAGTTCTCCTGAGTGAGATGGAACAGATTTCTACAAAGAAAGCTCCAACCTCTCCAGCCTCCTCTAGAAATGTCTCTACCTAGAGAAGGGGTCCTCGCTGCCTCTAGGATGCTGTCATGGAAACTCTTATTTTTTTTTTCATTGTTTGCTTTTTTATCATTAATGAAGTGCTTCGTGAACCAACTTCAGAGTCGTCTTCAAGTACATATTTTACCTAAACACATTTTATTGCCCCATATGCTTGACCAAAAGGTAAATATCCTTTATGCACCTCCACAAAAGAAAGAAGCTAAGCATTTATTGGATATAAGCCAGTTTTTTTTAAGTCATATAAAAAAATTTTTTTTTTTTTAAATCTATTGACTCAAAAGGTCTGTGAGCAGCTTTCACAGTGGTGAGCAGACCTCCTCTGGGCCCCAGCAGGCCTTCCCATAATAGTCAGTCTTTTAAATGAAGCCTAATTTTTTTTTTTCCTGGTCCTTGAACTACGCTTACTGGCCTGATTGAATTCTTTAAAAGTTTTTATCTGAAGTCAGGAGAGTTTCCAACTCTACAAATGACAACTGGAATTGGATGATGGCTTTTGACACCAAATAAAGCTGTCCTTACCAGAACTCTTCATGAAGACAAGGAAGAGGCCACAGCCTCCAGAGGCCAAGAGCCAACACCCAGCAGGCCAGGGCGGTGGCGCTGACCGTGACCCCCTGCCATTTCTGCTCTACCCCACTCGGCCCCTCCCTTCCTTTCTTCCCTCCCTCCTGTTTTTCCTTCCCTTCTCCCCCCCCCCTTCAGCTGGAGTCTTGAATACTTGCCAAACCACAGCTCTTACCCAGAGCTCCTACCTGTCTTTCTTTCCTACTTTCTAGAACTTCATTAAAGTTGTTCCCACTTTCTTCACCTCTTTAGAAACGTCTCCTGTCTCCACTTACAAGTCCTAGACCACCTACCCTCAAATCTAATATCCTTCAGCCTCCAGGTGGTGCAACACTGTCCCTGTAGTCATAATTACAAGATTTTCCCCGTTTGAGCGCTTTGATCTTGTATTGGAATACGTATTTGTTGCAAACCTCGAAATCCATTCTCTTCCTGGTTTTCAGATGGCATTTGACTCCCCAGACTGTGGTTCACAGCCTCATTTGCAGTAAGAAATTGCCCTGTGTAACAAAAACCGTTGTGTGCATTGTCAGAAAACATCTATAAGTGTGTGGGGCGGGGAGGGAGGGTGGTCTTTCTTTGCTCCTTCCTATTTCTTTTGCCTTGGAATATGGATGTGCTGTCTGGAGCCTGGGCAATCAGCTTGGATCACGAAGCTCCACGCTGAGCACATCAGAGCAGGCAGAGTGGGGGCTGTCTGGGGTCTCTGATTAGAGGGCCTCCCCACCACCAGCCCTGTACTGACCGTCCAAATTCTGTTATTGGAGAAAGTAAACTTCTATCACATAAAAAGCCACTACTATTTTTGACATATACACAGCCAAACATGTATCCTAACATGGAATTTAAAAAGGCACATTGTATATACATAAACTGTACCTAAATCAGACAAAGGGCATTAGGCCCAGGCTGGCCATTCAGAAGGAACAGATATAAGGAACAAAAAGAACAGATATTAGGAAATTCTAATGACTTGAGCGTTTTGGGTTGGGGTGTAGCTCAGTCGAAGAACGTGCACCTAACGCACACGAGGCCCTGAGAATCCATCTCAGCATCACGCAATCCTGTTGACCTCCTCTGTGCCACAAAATACAGCCTGTAATAGCCTCCGTGTTCCAAGGCAGGAGATAAATTTTGTAACTTTTATTTTTATTATTTTGCATAATCACTAATTACCAAGAAGTTTCGAGAATAGTAAGGGAGTTCCCATGTGGCCTTCACCCACATTCCCCAAATTTTAACATTTCACCACATTGGCTTATCAGCCGCCCTCTATCTCTATTTTTTGAAACATTCGGGATTAAGTCACAAACACACTCCTCTTTATCCCCAAACATTTCAAGTGTGTATTTCCTGCAAACAAGGACTTCTGTGGTAACATAACCACAGTGAGATTACCCAAATCAGAAAACAAACCCTCACACAATGCAATTGGCTTACCTAGAGACATTTTCCAGATTTTGCCAATTGCTCCAATAATGTCCTGTACAATACAAGAAAACCCCAAATCATGTGTTGCATTCTGATGTCTGATTTTGCTTGGTTTTTCGGACATGCTGGGGATGGCACCCAGGGCCCGTGCATGCTGGGCAAGCGCTCTGCCAACAAGTCGCACCCGCAGCCCCTGTCTTTTTTTTTTTTGGCTTCTTCAACTGGCAAACTTTCTCTCTTTTCCTGCTTTTCACAGCCTTGAAATTTTTGAGGAGTTGGTTATTTTGTAGAATGTCTCTCAGCCTGGGAACATCGGATCCTTTTCATGGCTAGATTCCATGTGTGCACTCGGGGCAGGAATGTCCCCGAAATAAATGCAATACCACAGTCAGTGCTGACTGCAGGAGGCACCGGTGTCAATTTGTCCTGCAGCTGGTGCTATTATCGAGTATTGGTTAAGATGGTGTCCACCATCTTTCTCCACCACAAAATTACCGTTTTCTCTTTGTAAAATTAGTTAAGTACCTTGTGGGGAACTATTTTAGATTAATGAGTCTCATCTGAATCAATTATTTACTGTGATGACTGGTGGTTAGTCATGATATTACAACACTTTCCTTTTCCAAGGAGGATTGAATTTTAGCAAGAACCCAGGCACATGGTGCTCGCCTCCATGGACACTATAAATAAAAATTTTAAAAATCTCATTTTAGCTGGGCACACATGCCTGTAATCCTAGCAACTTGGGAGGCTGAGGCAGGAAGATCACAAGTTTGAGGCCAGCCTCAGCAAATTAGCAAGGCCCTAAGCAATTCAGTGAGGCCCTAAGCAATTTAGTGAGATCCTTTCTTGAAAATATAAAATAAAAAGGCTGGGGATATGGCTCAGTGGTAAAGTGCCCCTGGGTTAAATACCTGGTACTGAAAAAAGAAAAAAAGGAAAAAGAAATATCATTTTGAGCAGGCACCATGGTGCACACCTATAATCCCAGTGACGTGGGAGGCTGAGGCAAGAGGATCACAAGTTCGAGGCCAGTCTCAGCAACATTGGCTAGACCCTCAGCAATTTGGTGAAACGCTGTCTCAAAATTAAAAAGGCTAGGGAGGTAGCTCAGTGGTTCCATCCCCAGTATCAAAAAGAAAAAAAAGAAAGGAAGGAAGGAAGAAAAAAAGAATTCTAGTTTTGAACACAGGCCATGTGCCTGGAATCTTGTCAGGCCCTAGGATTCAAAAACAAAGCAAGCCATCTGACCATCAGGGGTGCACTCATTTAATGGGTGGATACATGTGAACAAATGCTCTGCAACACAGTAGAGATTAAAGAACTGGGTGCCTCCTAAGACAGGCTGCTGGGGTTCCTCTGCCCAGAACTGTGCGATGACATCCTTTCTCTGCCAGAAGACTATCTGCCTACACTTGATTCTTTGAAGGATAAATGGCTTTCTGGGAACTGCAAACTTGAACCCTATTTATCATATGTCTAAGGAATTTGGGTGCCAGACAGGGCCAAGATTGCAAGAAAGAATCATAGAAGCCTGGAGAAAGATCTCACTTTAAGGAAAGAAAGAATTGCCTGGGTGGGACAGTCACCCTGGCCCATGACAGTCCTAGCATGGACTTGTGGAGGTCTCAACTGACAACTTCCCAACTTCCCAAACATGAAATGCAACCTGACTTTTTTTTTTTGTGGGGTGATATAAATGGGAGGAGTGTGGTCCTAAAGATTGACCCCAGGGCCCTGCACATGCTAGGCAAGCCCTCTAGTACTGAGGGACACCCCCAGCCCCTGGATTTTTATTAGTTTCATGTGAGTTGGTTTTCATCAGTAAGTTGACATTATAGTTTGTTTGCATTTGACTATTATTATTTTGCAGCACTGGGGATTGAATCAGGGGCACTCTCTACAACTGAGCCACATTCCCAGACCTTTTAAATCTGTGTGTGTGTGTGTGTGTGTGTGTGTGTGTGTGTGTGGTGCTGGGGATTGAACCCCGGGCCTTGTGCAGGCGAGGCAAGCACTCTACCACTCTACCAACTGAGCTATAGCCCAACCCTAAGTTTTATTGTGACATGGGGTCTTTCTAAGTTCCCCGGGTGGGACTAGAACTTGCAGTCCTCTCAGATCCCAGACTTTGAAGTTGCTGGAATTACAGGTGAGCACTACCATCCCCAGATAGCATTTCATTTTGATTTTGCAAATTTTATACTTTAAACCAAATACACTTTTGAGGCCTCAAACCTAGAACCTTTTGTAGACTCTTACAAAGCTCACAGGCCTCAGCAACAGTGCCTGATATGCCCAGTGAAATTTTTTTAAGTTGAAAGAATTCTCATTTATTTTATTTCAGAGAAAAATGCTTCTTAGCTAATCAAACTTCTTTTAAAAACCCTTTAATAAGATATAGTTTATACATCATAAAAGTTACCCATTTAAAACACACAAATCAATGATGTCTATCTAGTATATTTAAAGAATTGCAAACTGGCTGGGTACAAGACACATGCCTGTCATCCCAGTGACTCAGGAGGCTGAAGCAGGAGGATTGCAACTTTGAGGCCAGCCTTAGCAGCTTAGCCAGCCCATCAGCAACCTAGTGAGACCCTATCTCAAAATAAAGACTAAGCCTGATGCGGTGTCCTACACCTGTAATCCCAGCAGCTCAAGTACGGAGGCAGAGGATCATGAGTTCAAAGCCAGCTTCAGCAACTTAGCAAGGTCATAAGCAATTTGGTGAGAACCTGCCTCTAAATAAAATATTTTTTAAAAAGGCTGGAGATGTGACTCAGTGATTAAGTACCCCTGGGTTCAATCTCCAGTGCCAAAAAAAAAAAAAAAAAAAAAAGAATAAAAAGAGCTAGAGATGCGGCTCAGTGGTAAAGCACCCCTGGGTTGCCTGGACTCAATCCTCAGTAGCAAACAACAACAACAAAAAAGATTGTGCAACCATCACCACTATCTAATTTTAGAACATTTCATCACTTGAAAAAGAAAACTTGTGCCCATTTAAAGTCACACCCATCCTTCCTTCAGCCCCTAATCACTAATCTATTTTTTCTTGTTTGCTTTTAGTGGGTCTGGGGATGGAACCCAGATTCTTGGACATGCTAGACAAGCATTCCACCACTGAGGCACCCCATCCGTGTCCTTCTGTCCTTATAGACAAATGGAATCAGTAGATGGGCGTGGTGGCACTTACTTGTAATCCTAGCAGCCCAAGAGGCTGAGGCAGAGGACACAAGTTCAAGATCAGCCTCAGGAACTTAGCGAGGCCCTAAGCAACTTAATGTCTGAGATTACAGGTGTGTGCCACCGCGCCTGCTTCAGGGGTGGGACGTGGGGGAGTTTAGAGAACTCCAACTTTAAAATGTGTGTGTGTGTGTGTGTGTGTGTACACAAACATATACATGTATGTATATGCACACATATACATGGGCTCAACCCCTGGTACGATCAATAGATAGATAGATAGATAGATAGATAAATGGAACCATGTCATATATGGACTTTTGTGATGGCTTCTTTTGTTGGGCCTATTATGGTATTTTTTTTAATATTTATTTTTTGGTGTAGATGGACACAACACAATGCCTTTATTTTTATGTGGTGCTGAGGATGGTACCCGTCCCACCCCGTGCTAGGTGAGCGCTCTACCGCTGAGCCACAATCTCAGCACCCCTACTGTGGTATTTGTTTGTGATACTGGGGATCAAACCCAGGGCTTCAGGCATGCTGAGCACCATCTACCCCTCAGCCCTCCAGTCATTTTCATGAATGAATAAGCTGTACAGAGATGCCACATCTTGTTTATCTTCTCACCAATTGATGGCCATGGGGTTGTTGTAACTCGGGGTTGTGGCAGTCCGATTCAAGCCCCTTTGAACATTCTGTGGGAGTCTTTGAACACATGATTCCATCTCTTTAGGAGTGGAATTGCCAGAACACATGGGAACTCCATGTTTAGCATTTTGAGAAAATGCCCAAACATTTCCACCGTGACTGGACCATTTCCCATTCCAGCAACAGTAAAGGAGTGTCCACTTTCTCTACTTGGGGACCAACAATCATTCTTATCTGTCATTTTCCGCACAGGGTCCTACAGGGTGTGAAGTGGTATCTGCTTGTGGTTTTGATTTCCGTTTCCCTAATGACTAATGAGGTTGAACATCTTCTCCTGTGCTAACTGGCCATTTGTAACTCCAGGAAATGTCTATTCAAACCCTTTGTCCATTTTCAATCTGGTGATTTGTTTTGTTATCGAGTTACAAGAGTTCTTTATATATTCTGCATACAAATCCCTCATCAGATATAAGATATGCTAGTATTTTCCCACTCTGTGGTTTTCTTTTTCACTTTCTTGATGATGTCATTTGAAATGCAAATTTTTTTTCAACTAGTTTTCTAAGTGCAAAAGTTTTGAACATTGTGAATGTTAATGATTCTGGTTTAAGAACTCTTCCTCTTGGCATTTGTGATTTTGGTGTCATATCTAAGAAGTCATTGCCTAACCTCAGATCATGAAGACTTACTCCTATGTTTAGTAATAAGAGTTTTGAATTTAGTTCTCCCATGGGGGTCGATGGTCCTCCTTGAGTTGACTTTTCAGATCCACTGTTCTCAGGCCTTCCCGTGTCACCGAGCTACGCTTCTGGTCATGCAGCTTGCAGTTGGCTATCGCAAGAGCCAGTCCCAGAATAAGTGTCTTTGTGACATCTCCCATTGATTCTATTTCTCTGGAGAAACAGAACCTAACTCCACTTTACAGAGAAGCACAAAGTACTTTATCATATTTTAAATAAACATGAAATCTTTTGGGATGGTCTTACCAACTCAGCAGCGATTGGGCTTGGCTTTATGCAGGGCTAGCCCCAAGGTTACTGGCTTTGGCCACAGCATCAGTGATATTTAAGTCAATGATCATCATCCACCTGCGCCAGCCTGCCTTGGAGTGTCCCAGTCTTGACAATTGTTTCCATATCTTGGCACAAGTACCCGTTTACTTCCTTAGGTCTCTGGTGTAGTCAGGCCCAAGCACTTACAGACTGAACGTTTTTATTTATATTATTTTATTATAAATTGCTCTCCATTTATTCCATTGTCTTTGTTCTTATTTGCAGTAATTGGGGTTGAACAGTGCTTCACACAGGCTAGGCAAGTGTTCTACCACTGAGACACACTCCAGCCCTTTTTATTTCTTATTTTGAGACAGGGTCATGGCAGGTTGTAAAGGCTGGCCTCCAACTCTCCATCCTCCAGCCTCAGCCTCCCTTGTGGCAGGAATTCCAGGTAAGTGACATCACGCCCATCCGCCTTTCTTTTTTTAAATTATGATGTAGGTATCTTGTTTAATGAATTTTATTTCAGGAAAACAGCAGGTGTGGGCTGGGGATGTGGCTCAAGTGGTAGCGCGCTCGCCTGGCGTGCGTGTGGCCCGGGTTCGATCCTCAGCACCACATACAAACAAAGATGTTGTGTCCGCCGAAAACTAAAAAAATAAAATAAATATTTAAAAAAAAAACAGCAGGTGTTAACAAATGTTTGGTTGAAAAAAAGGATAATGAGTATGATCCCATTGAGAATGGCTGAGCCTGACAAGGACTTGGTTTCCAGGCGCCCTCCCCTTCTCTCTCCCTATGGCTTCCATCAACTCTAAGCACTGTAGGAAAGAACTGTTTACACACTAATTAGCACCTATATGTATTTGGTTTTAGAAAAAGGCTAAAAAAAAAAAATTTATCCAGAGCAGGAAGAGGGTCAGGCCTTTGTCCAAGATCCTTTTCAAACATCTGGAGCCCCCTCTTTGTGGGCCACTGGCGGCAGGGGCCCCAGGCCAGGCAAAACTCCTCCACCAAGGACAGCCAGAGACACCAGATGGAACTGAAGGGACCGGCTGCCTTTGGGGGGCGGGGGCAGAATGCGTGCCTCTCCCCCTTTCCCCTGAGAAGCATCTCCGTAGATAACCCTGGCCAGGAAGGGCCACCGCAGGTCCCAGTTTTTACTACCATCTTGGTGATGTGGACTTTCCCCTCCACACCATAAAAGCCCTGGCTTGCGGAGAATTTCCTCCTGGGACCTTTCTGACTTGAGCCTAGTCTCTGGTCGGCTCAGGACTGCCAACCACCCATGCTTCAAATCCCAGCTTTGGACTTGACGGTCAGGCCAAATTTCTTTGGCCTCGTGGCTTGTGCTTCACGGTGCCTTCTCAGGGTCCTGCTCAGGCCAACACCCTGCTCTTTGTACATGTTGAAATCTAAATCCATGAGAATTCTGAATAGGATTCAATTTTGGTTCTCTCAGTAATTTGGAAAGTATCTGGAATGTTCTGTGTCATACTAGAAAGAAAATTCTCTTCTTGCAAAAGCCTCCCTTCTCTTTGGGCAGCTTTGCCCTTTGGCCCCTTCCCTGCCAGACCCTCCTCCCTTTCTTCTCCTGGCAGCTTCAGTCCCCACAGGAAGGACCAAGCCTCGGTCCCCTGCATTCTCCCTCTCTGTGTCTTGCAAATTTCACAAGCCTCTGACCAGTTACTGCACACTTCCTGGCTCCCCCAGGGACTTGAGAAGAATGTGCTCCGGTTTCAAAGACTCAGAGATGTCTCCGGGCAGGATGACGTCCCGTGTGGGACTGCTGCTCCCTTGCCGGCCTCCTGTATTTAAAGTCAAGTATGCCTTGCCTGGATTCATCTTCTTCCCCCAAACCCTCTCCCTTCTGGAGGACATGAGGATTTGTATTCCTTTTAATAACACAGCTTCTGTTGTTTATTTGCCATCCTGGGGATCGAACCCAGCAGCACTCCACCTCTGAGCTACATCCCCAGCTGTTTTAATCTTATTTTAAGACAGGGTCTCTCTCATTTGTCCAGGCTATCCTCAAACTTGCCATCCTCCTACCTCAGCCTCCCAAGTGGGTGGGATTATGGGCTTGCGCACTTGGTAGACTCATCTATGAAGCCCCTTGGTGGTCAGGCACTTTTCCCTTGCCTTGGCAAAGCAACAATGGTTGATGGAAGACCCAAATTGCTAGGCAGATTCTCCCCAGGATGTTCTCTCTTTCTTTCTTTCTTTCTCTCTCTCTCTCTCTCTTTCTTTTCTTGTTTCTTTTTGTTTATTTATTTATTTACTGATAGATTTATTGGTCATGCTGGGGATGGAACCCAGGGCCTCGCACATGCTGGGCAAGCAAGCACTCTCCCTCTGGGCTGCACCCTCCCAGCCCAGGACAGGTACCTTTTGAGTGGGAACAGAATGAAAGTTCAATTTGCCCAACCTCTTTATTCCGGTGTGGGTGCCCCACCCCTAGGCGGGGAGAGCCCCAGGAAGCAGTATTTGCTAATTTTTAAAAATTGAGTCAGCAGAGCATGACCTAAATAGTAAATCTCTATTAACTAGAACTCCAGTTACAGAACAACAGCAGTATCAATGCCGGCAGAGAAGCTGGATGATTGTGTGTCCTCTCCCACCCTAAGGGTCACTCCTATGACAAAAGACAGGTTCTCAAGAGAGGAGCATAACATTTACTCCATCAGCGTTTCACACGACTTCTGAATGAAGCCCCAAAGGCTCAGGGAGGAGGAAACATAGACAGCCGTGTCAAAGTGCCACTGGACGCAGGGTCTGACCTAGTGGTGGTAGATTGCATGGGAAAACCAGCGAGGCCTATGCCATTCTTCTTAGCCTCTGGTTGGAGTACGGCTGTCCCCTAGGTGTATGGCAGGACTCCTCTGGAATGAGGATGGTCTGTGACCGACTGTCGGACACGACAGACACGTAGGTCAGAGAATTTCTTGAAGGGCAGCTCCTATATACAAAGGCTGGGAAGGTTGGCCAAACACAACAGTGTCCCCTTATCTGTGGAAGGTAAACAGAAATCCAAGAACGGTCAAGGAAGTCCGTGACCACCCTTTTGAGGGTCTTTTATAAAATTGCTTATACAGGGTGATGGAGCTTTTGTTTGGTCCTAGGGATTGAATCCATTTGCCACTGAGCTACATCCCAGCAGCCACATGGGAAGGCGGCGTGCCTGGGTCTGCAGCATCCTGGCTGCAGCACTGTCTCTCTCCAGAACTCACGGCTCGTCTCTGAACCTTAGGTTAGATGACAGAGCACCCACCTTGGCCTCGAGGGTTAGGCCAGCTCTCTCACTTTTGGCCTCAGGTGTAAGAGCCCTAGGAACTCTGAAAAATTATCGAGGATCCCAAAGAGATTTGGTTTATGTGTGCTATTTACAGGTTAATATAAACAACACATTTTTGTGAAATATTGTTATATTTTTCAAAAGAAGAAAATTAGTAAGAACTGTTGTTTTACCTCCCAGCAAACCTCTTCAACATCTGAATTCACAGGAGGCAGCTGGATTTTCCTGTTTGCTTTAGCATTGAGTCTGTTGTGATATCATATTTCACTCCCTAGTTTATAATCATGAAAGAATGAGGGTGGTCTTGGGGTTATTGTGAAAATACTTCAACCTTTGGATGCCTTGAAAAGGTCTTGGGGATTCCAAGGGTTCCCCAGATCACACTCTAAGAATGTTGGTCTCAGCCATTCTTTTTTTTGGGGGGATGGGGTACGAGGATTGATCTCAGGGGCACTCAACCACTGAGCCATATTCCCAGCCCTATTTTGTCACTAAGTTGCAGAGACAGGGTCTCACTGAGTTACTTAGTGCCTCACTGTTGCTGAGGCTGGCTTTGAACTCGGGATCCTCTTGCCTCAACCTCCTGAGCTGCTGAGATTACAGGTGTGTGCCACCGTGCCTGGCTCAGCCATTCTTCTTTTTCTTCTTCTTTTTTTTTTTAAAGATAATGTTATTATATTTTTTATACATTTATTTTATTTATATTTATGTGGTGCTGAGGGTCAAACCCATGCCTCACACATGCTAGGCAAGCGCTCTACCGCTGAGTTACTGCTGCAGTCCGGATTCAGCCATTCTTGACCAGTATTCCACTACCTGGAGCAAAAGTCCTCCTGAGATGCCACCTCAGGGTTGGTGTGCCTGTCCCCTGCTCTGGCAATGCCCCTGCCTCAGATTTTTGCATAAATCCCTCTCATTTTGCTAATCTCTTATTGCCATTCTGCACTAGATTATAATTTTTTTAACCAGTTTATTGTTTAATGTTGAGAGCCACAGCTTGTTGGAATGGCCCCTGGCATTTTTGCCAGAAGGAATGGTTGAGAGGTGAGCCAGAGAGCCATTAAGATGATGATAATTAAGTTAAACTGTGTATAATTGCTGTGACTGGATGATGCTGGATTGAAACAGGCTGTGTATTCAGTTGTATATAGACCCCTGCTGTCCGGCAATAGGGCGGTTCCTGCTGCCTCGGGTGCCCACTACTTTTGAGTTCTCTCGGAGTTCCCGTTGAGTTCTGTTGAGCTCTCGCAGGGATTCCTGGAGAGTTCCCGTTGGTTGGTGAAGTCCGGAGGAGGGAGTTCCGGTTGGTGTGTGGTGTTCCTGGAAGGGCCACGTGGGCAGCGTTCCAGGGAGTTCGGGCAATAAAGGAGTTCCTGTTTGAACCTACAAGTGCCTCGTGGCAGCTCGGTTATTTTGTGCCCAGCCAGACTGCGGCAGTTTAAGAACATAAGCTTCACGTGGGCAGGTGTTTTGCTTGTTCATGGGTGAGGGCGCTCAAAAAAAACTGGGGATTGAACCCCGGGGGTGTTTACCACTGAGCCACATACACAGCCCTTTTTATTTTTCTTATTTTGAGACGGGCTTGCTAAACTTTTGAGGGGCTCACTAAGTTGCAGGGACTGGCATCGAGCTTTTGATCCTCCTGTCTCTGCTTCCTAGGTAGATGGGATCACAGTTGTGTGCTACTGGGCCCTGCTCAATAATTTTGTGTTGAATGAATGAATATGAATGATAACATAAGGAAAATCTAGAATATGTGCTAATTTATATTAAAAGTTAAGTCAGTTGTTAGAAAGAATGGCGATTGACAAGAACTGGAGGTAGGATAATAGCAACTTATTTAATTGGCACCAAAGTTGAGTTAGGGAAGCCAAAAAAAGTAGAAGCCCGTGTTCGCATCTCAAACAGAAGCCAGAAAGAGAGTGGGGTCCCATGACCTCCTGCAAGGGGACACCCATCCTCCAAGACCTAAGAACCTCCCACAAGACCCACCTTCCTCTACCTCCCCATAGCGCCACCCTGTGGACCAGGGTTTCAATCACAATGGACACTCTCAGAAGGCACCCAAACTGTAGCACTAGGTAACAGGTCACCTGCTGTTGCTCACAACGGGAGGAGGCTACGCATCCACTAAGACACTATGAGCTGGTGTGGTGGCTCACGCTGGTAATCCCAGAGAGACTCAGGGGGATGGAGGCAGGGGACTGCAAGCTCAAGACCAACCTCCATGACTCAATAAGACCCTGTCTCAAAAGATAGAAAGGGCTGAGGATGTAGCTCAGTAGCAGAGCACCCCTGGTTCAGTCCCCAGTACCAAAAAAACAAGCACACTAACAGAAACACTATTATTTTCATCATCAGCAAAATTCTGCTCCAGCTGAGGAGCAGATTCATTTGCAAAAATGCAAGCAGGGAAAGCAGCAGCCCTAGCGCCCAGCTGTTTCTTACTATCATATAAAATCTCAGGTCAAGTCTCACTTCACACACACACACACACACACACTCACTCACTCATGCAGCATCAGGAAGCAGCCTGTCCATTTTGGCTGCAGAGGCAGGGATTTTGGTTTCCTTGGCTTCTGAGCTGTTCTTGGAACGAGGCCATCGAGGGAAACTGAGCAAGCACATGGGTGCATCGAACTTGGGTTGGATCCATCAAGGACCCAAAAAACAGACTATGCGGCCCTCTCCCCCAAGTGGAGTAGACAAAAGTGCCGTTGATGTCGAAGCTGTGGAAAGCTTCAGAAGGGCCCACGAGAGGAAGCTTGGCGTGAGCAGGCCAACCGCTCTGCCTGAGCCTAGAAGGGGCACCAGGACCGGGCAAGATCCAGCCCTCAGGTCCGACCCCACTGTTTACACCCTTTGCTTTCTGAGAGACCGCCTGCCTGGTAGGTTTCTCTGGTGTCTGAGGAATTCTCTCAAAGAACACCACCCAAGGAAAAAATGCTCATGACAGAATGTCAAATGGAAAAGTCAAGAGAGATAAATAGATACCCTATGTTGATTTTTTTTTCTTCTTTCTTTCTTTCTAATTTGACCTGTTAGATTTTTCCTTAATTTCTGCCCCGCTCTTTGGTGCTGGGGATTAAATCCAGGGCCTTGCATATGATAAACATTCACTCTCCCACAAAGCGACACTCTCCATCCCCCCAGCCCCTGGATTTTTTTTTTCAAAGCAGGCATTGAAAAACAAGACCAGAAGGAAACGCATTACAATATTATCAGTGATGTTCTCTGAGTGTTTGGATAACAGGACATTTTTCATTTCTTCTTGTGTCCCTCTGTGTTTTTAAATTTTCAGGCATCTAGGATGTGTTATTTGATCACCGTAAACACATTTTATAATGAAGCACATCACCCCAAACTCCACCGACCCAGCGGCCCCTCAGCCTGGGGGAAGGGAAGGTGTGGGCTATGGAAAAATGGGTGGGGAATGCGCTTCAGAAATACTTGGCAGTGGCGGCTTGTGGGCTGTGTGGGGGGGAAGCGGGGGTGGGTGGGGGTGGGGGACGTGTCTGGCCAGAGCAAGGGTCCACCCCCTGCCTTTTTGCCTCAGAGTTTCCTCCAAGTTACTCTAGTTCCCTGATTATTGGCCTGTTTAGCAAGAAACTCAGTAGCAGACGTTATTTTCCCCCAAGAAAACGGAGTCCACACTCCCAGAGGAAAATGAGCTTCTCAAGCCGGGGTTGTGGCCCAGTGGTGCAGCGCTTGCCTAGCATGCATGAGGCACTGGGTTCGATCCCCAGCACCACATTAAAAAAATACAAACAAATAAAATAAAGGTATTGTGTCTGTCTACAACTAAAAATAAAAAAAAAAGAAGAAAATGAGCTTCTCCCCTCTGCTTCCTGTCCCCACAACCCTCACCTGATATTCAGAAAGACTTTCCACAAGGGTCTCAGTTGTGGGGCTCTCTTTTGACACTCCTGAGAGTGAGGCCCAGATTCCTGGGGCCTGGCTGTTTGCTGCCTCCAGCTCTCTGCTTCCACCTAAACCACCCCTACTGCCTCCTCAGCCATGTTGGGACCACGTTGCTAGCGCCAGCCACTGCCCTGGATAATGCCATAGACAGAGTCTGTCCTTTGGAAACACTTGGCATGTTCCTTGAAAGGAAAAACTGAGCTCATCCCGAGAAAGAGAAGAGAGAGGCAGTGCAGTCTTCCCTGGATTCCGCAAGAATCTTATTGCTTTTTGTTGTTGTTGTTTAACTATCACTAGATTTTTGTAGCCCTTGGTTTCCCAACGAATGTGGAATGTGCTTTCTTCAGATAAGCACTGCAGTGAAGTTGTATCCCAGGCACCTCAGAAGAGCAAAATCGTGCCCCCTTCCTAGCTGGGTTTCAAGTTGCTTTCTCAGAATCTCCCCTGGTAATTGGGAAGGCTGGATGGAGCCTTGGGATGGAGCCAGGGGCATCATCCAGTTGCTTCGGGAGATGGATTCATGTTTGAGAATACAGTGAGGACATGCGGGGACATGTCCTGCTTAAGGGAAGCAGCAGCTGAGAGGAGTCAGAAGGCCCACAGGCTGCAGCTATTACTACACCCAGGTGGGACCATGACACGTGGGGCACGCGCGGCAGATGGGAGGAGGTGGCACCTTCTGACCCTTGTGGTGGAGGCTGCCCTGCTGCCACAGTCTCTGGAGGAGGAACGCCAAAAACCAGAGCAAAGGAGAGGACCAGAGAGGGGACTAGATTTAAAAGAGGCTCCCTGGTCCCCCTAGGTCCTGTCATGATCTTCCATGACCCTTTCATGACCTTTCTGAGCAGTACAAATGGCCCTGTTCTGATGAGCTCGGTTGGCCTGATCTGGACCCTGAATTTATTTTGCTCTTTCCATCACCCCAGGCATAAAGCAGCTTCATCCTGGAGGTGACTAAGATTAGCACTGTGGTCCCCACTCGAGTGAGCAGATGGCCAGTGCAGGTGGTGTCCTCCCATGCCCAGGCCTCTCCTCATAGAGCAGAGGGGTGACCCAGCTCTGTCCAGCAACAGCAGGTCACTGGCCATGTGACGCTCAGCCAGATCCATACCCCCCCTCCTCACACCACCCCTCCTCACACCACTGGCATCTTGGGCCTTTCCACCAGCCCCCTGAAACCGACACGTCGTTCCTCACTGGGATTCCCTCCCCTTCCTCCTCTCCTTGCCTCAGTCATCCAGCGGGGGCAGCTCCATCTCTTAACATCCTGGTCAGTGAAGAGAACTGACTTGCCCCCCTCCCCAGCACTCCTATTAAGCCCTGGACCTCAGGGTCTAAAGTATTTGAAAGAAAGTTCTTCCGGTCTTTAAAGAGGTGATTAAGTCAAAGTGAGGTCACTGGGGTGGGTCCCTAATTCCCAAGGTAGAGGATACAGGATGACAGGTGTCTTCACAAGAAGAGGAAGAGACACCAGTCAGAAGGAGGGCAGCCCTACAAAAGCCCAAAGTCCTCAGAGGAAGCAGCACCACCACACCTTGACCTTGAACTTCAGCCTCCAGAACCCAAGACACGGTTTCATGTCAGGCACACAGCCACGAGTATACGGCAGCCCTGGCAAACTAATGATCCTTAGCAGGATACACTTCATGGCATCTGCACCAAGGCCCTGGGCGGCTGGCAACACGCCGGTCACCTGGTCCACCGGCCACCACAGCAATGAGACAGCAGCTGTTTTCCTGCTGCCTTCTGAGACCTTAGAGAGCCTGCCCAGCACTGGTTGGTCTTCCCTTGAGGAAGGGAGCCCGTGCTTGGAGCGCTGCGGTGACCGCGAAAGTCACCCCCTGGTGGCTGTGAGGAGCCATGCAGGCCTCTCTGAGGATCAGGTTATTAGAACCAGTTTTCAGGGGAAAAATAATATAAGGGGGACAAACGAATGTCAGTAGAGGGAGCAGAGAGAGAAGAGGGGAGGGGAGGGGAGGGGAGGGGGGATAGTAGAGGATAGGAAAGGCAGCAGAACACAACAGACACTAGTATGGCAATATGTAAATCAATGGATGTGTAACTGATGTGATTCTGCAATCTGTATATGGGGTAAAAATGGGAGCTCATAACCCACTTGAATCAAATTGTGAAATATGATATATCAAGAACTATGTAATGTTTTGAACAGCCAACAATAAAAAATTAAAAAAAAAATAAATAACACTAGAGATTGAATCCAGGCGCGCTTCTTAACCACTTAGCCACATTCCCAGCCCCCCTCCCACATTTTTTTTTTTTTTTTTTGGAGACAAGGTCTCACTAAGTTGCTGAAGCTGATTTTTTTTCTTCTTTTTTTTTTTTTTGGTACAGGGATTGACACTGGACCACTGAGCCGCATCCCCAGCCCTATTTTGGATTTTATTTAGAGACAGGGTCTCACTGAGTTGCTTAACACCTCGCTTTTTACTGAAGCTGGCTTTAAACTTGTGATCCTCCTGCCTCAGTCTCCCAAGTTGCTAGGATTACAGGTGAGCATCACACGCCTGGCTGAACAAATTTATTAAAAAACGAAACCAAATGAACTTATTTAAAATGACAAAAATGAGGGGCTGGGGATATGGCTCAGTTGATAGAGTGCTTGCCTTGCATGCACAAGGCCCTGGGTTCAATCCCCAGTACCACAAAAAATAAAATAAAGAAAATTTAACAATAAAATAAAAACACAAAATGTTGGCAGAAGTGCTTATCACTGTCTCTTCCTCCTCTCTCCCCTAGCGCCCTGAGGAAGAGAAGAAGTCTTCAAGAGAGGAGAAGCAAGGGGGGAGGGAAGCAAGGGGGTATTAACCTGTCCAAGAAGAGTGAAGCAAAGTTAAATATTCACCGAAAAGAACCCCAAGGTCATCCGCTCATTGCCACCTCAAGCCAGACCCCTTCTAACCAAGGGGCTAGGAGCCCACCTAGGCAGGGTGTCAGCGTTATCACCCATTTTACTTACGAGTGGGGAAAGTGGAGTAGAGACAGGTTAGGTTTCAGAAAGAGAGATTAGCATCCTGCCTTGGGAACAAGCTGGATATGTTTGAGGGTCAGAAAGAAGAGGAAGAGGGGGATATCTGGACGAGGGCAGGCAGGTCAGCAGGGAGGACAGTCTGACCAGGGGATTGGATGTATTCTCTTTGCAAGGGATGCTGCTAGATTTATTAGCAGTGACGAGATATAATGGGAATCAAGTTTAACAGAGGACACGAGGTTAAGAGAGTCCAGTTAGGAGGTCCTTGTGGTCTCGATAAGATGGGAAAGTGGCCTGGGTCAGTGGTGACAGTGGAGAGGTGAGAGGTGATCAGGTTTAAGATGCAAGGTGGAGCCTGAGTTGTGGAGAGATACCAAGAGGACTGATGGACAAGATGAAGAGAGAGAGGTAGAACAGTCGAAGATGTCAATGTGAGCCACTGTGGGAATGCCAGTGTCATTTCCTGAAATGTGGAGGGCCACGAAGGAGCAGACCGCCAAGTTCTATATCTTGGCCATATTGAGTGGGTCTTGCCATTTATTTATTTATTTTGTGGCTCAGGACCCTGAATCCAGGGCACTTTACCACTTAGTTGCATTCCCAGCCCCAACCCCCCGTTTTTAATTTTTAAAATCTGAGACAGGAACAACAGCTAGGAGTTAACAATATTCCAGGCCAGAGGCAGAATGTCTTCTTGGCGGCCTCAAGTTCATGGCTTCCTATATGAGCAACATGGGGAATGGGGATGAAAAGCCAATGTTCAGTCCCTGAACAGCCGGGACTGGGGAATAGAGCTCAGTTGGTAGAGTGCTTGCCTCACATGCACAAGGTGTTGGGTTAGAATCCCCAGCACCATATACACACACAAAAATTACTCCACCCCTGAATAGCCAATCTGAATTCAAACCTATCACTCCCTTTGACTCCTTTCCCAAAACGGAAGAAGAGAAGTGGGAATCAGCCTGGCGCAGTGGTGCACGCCTCTAATCCCAGCTACTCCACAAGCTGAGACAGAAGGATCTCAAATTCAAGGCCACCTGGACAACTTAGTGAGAACTTATCTCAAAATAAAAAGGTTTGAGGTTCAATCCCCAGTTTGCTCCTGGGTTCAATCCCCAGTTCGGAGTGGGGGGGGCATGGCCAGACATGAGGCATATGTCCATCCCAATCCTCAACAAGTAATGACCCGATAGGGAAAATAAGACTCCATCCTGGCAGGCAGGAGAGAGACCGGCAGGTATTGAAAGGACAACAGGAGGCAAGTATGAGTTATGAAAAATCAAAAGAAACAGCAAAACCGCAACATGAGAAAGTAGAGACTAAAAAGAGACGCAAGGCTGGGGACATAGCTCAGTGGCAGAGTGCTTGCCTAACATGAGGTTCCACTCAGCACTGCAAAAAAAAAGAAAAGAAAAGAAAGTATAGAAGATGTAATCAAATTAAGATGAGGCCTGACTGGATCAAAGCCTGGTGTCCTTAAAGGACCAGAAACATACACAGGCTCAGAGGCTCAAGGAGACACCAGGAAGAAGGCCATGCAAAGGTGGAGCCAGAGGCTGGAGTGAAGGGGCCAGAAGCCACTAGGAGCTTCAAGAAGAAAGGGAGGATCCTCCCGAGGGCCTTCGGAGGGAGTGTGGCTCTGCCAGCACCTCGATTGTGGACTTCTGAGCTCCAGAACCATGACAGAACAAGTCTGTGTTGGTCCAGGTACTTTGTTATGGCAGCCCTAGGAAAGACCCTTGGGCGGACCATGTGTGAGCAGCACCCAGGCCTCTTCTCCTGGCCACAGGGACACAGCGTAGCACTAGGTCATCAGTGCTCAAAGGCCAGGTCAGAGAAGTCTGAATATGAATGAGGGTGGCAGGCAGGTTTTGGAGTTTGGAAGAAGTAGTCCCTTTGATGACCCAGAAACTGTATTAAAAGAGAACTTTGAGAATCACCAATGATTTAGTAAATTGTTCAGAGAATTCTGGATCTTGGGACCAGGGAGCAGAGCTGGCCAGGCATAGCCCTGCCTAACATAGTAAGGACAGGTTCAGTTTCTCATGCCCAGGGCAGAACTCATCTTACTACTGAGCTTTCTGAATCAAATGGCATTCAGTTAGGCCTCTACTACTCCACAAGGTGAGAAATTGCCACACTGGTCAATTCTGGGGACTCCTTTCCCTGTCGTCTGATTGTGTAAGAACTTGGACTTGCTCAGTTCATAAACCAGGAAGGGGCCCAGCCTGCCGGCTGGCTGTGTAGACATGAGTCAGCCCCAGGGCTCTGTTTGAAGTTTGAAGTGGGGCTTCTCACCCCATCCCACCCACCCCATGCCCTGAGCCTGGCCTGCTGCTTCTGAGGACAACACACTCACCTCACCCCACGGGAAGCTTCATAGCCGCTCTTCACACCTGCTGCAGGTGTAAACAGCACAGATGTCCCATGATACCTCAGAGGTGCCAACACTGATCCCTTCCCCAGACTTGGGGGAGTCAGCGGTTCTCTGCTTCCTTTCCAACAGAGGTCAGCCTCTTTTCCCTCATTCCCCCAATAACTCCCACTCCCTTTAATCCATTGCTCATGCCTCAAGCCCAGGGGTAGAGGAGAGAGCATCCCATGACTTCCCTGTCCACACTGAGTAGCCCTTTAAGAAAGAAAGGGCTTCCTGGAACCACAAAGGGAAAAATACCTGTCTAGGCTGTTTTTGAGGCTCCTACAATAGCGGGAACACTGAACAATCAGCTCAGTAAATTATGTTCCAAGTAGTAAATGGAAGAGAGAGTCCTAAAGTCCTGCTTCCCTGAACCAGATCTTTTCTGGATGGATTGATACACGGTGATGTCATCGGGGTTCAGTTTTGCCTGAATAGGGAGGGCCCCAAATGTTTTCTTGCTCAACATGCCTGTAATACTCCAGGGTGCAAGTTTTGAAAACAACAGGGTGACTAGGAGGTTCCAGGTTCATCTGAAAGAAGGAGATGAAAATAGCTCTTAGTAGTTCTCTCATTTAAATTCACTCTGAGTAGAAGAGCTGGTTGATTTTGCTCCAAACCCCAGGACTCCAAAGAAACAGATTTGACAGCTCATTGCTTATAGATGAAACAGGTAATTCTTAAACATACACAGTTCAGCACGATATCATCTTAAAACGTATCACATCTCATACACTATCAAGTAGTGGTCGAACTAGGTCAAAGAATAAAGATTTTTGGACTGGGGTTGTGGCTCAGTGGTAGAGCGCTTGCCTGGCATGTGTGAGGCCCTAGGTTCGATCCTCAGCACCACATATAAGTAAACAAATAAAGTAAAAAATCCATGGGCAACTAAAAAAAAAAGGATTTGTAATCCAGATTGAAAATGGTTTTCACAGAAGGAGCACTTGAATGCAATACCAGCCAGTGTTTTCCTCAACATAACATCCTTGCCATAAACATTCACAAATAGCAGGAGAATTTAAAAACCAGGAAGGAAATGAGCGATAGTTATCTCATGGGAAGGAACACAGCTTCCTTACCAAGACACAAGGGTTCTGTATTCACTTATATCCCCTCCAATTTGGGTCCAGTGATTCAGTTTACTTAGAATGATTTTAAGTAGTAATTGCATCAGCTGAACAATTTGTCCCTGCACATCAAATCCTTCAACTGATTCTTTAATTGAACAGTTTGTTCCTCAAGTGGATCAAATTCCTGAAGAGGCAAATATAGATTTGGGGGTATCATAGATTCTACCTACCAATCAGCTGTTGGTTATTTGGAAATTTTGGGGGCCACTGCTCTGTCCAGGCTTTGCATCCTATTTTGCAATGTGTAGTTCAGCCAGTTTCTACCATTTGCTCCAATTCGTGAGCTATGGATGATACTTCTTGGCCAATCCCTGGTTTTCTACACGCTCAAGGTGACAATGACCCCAGCCTCCATTTCAGGTCACCTCTTGGTGTGCACATGCTGAGTCCTGTTGGAACAAGTGGAGAGCAAGATACAAGGCCAGGAGAGGGGTTTGTTGCAATATGTCAAACTCACATTTGGTGGCATTTAAGTGGCATGATTGATTCTGAAACCATGCTTTACATTCCCTTTTACCTTCTATATCAGAACAGTTTCTTGTTAATGAGTGTGATGTTTTGATTTGGGGTTTCAGTACAAATATCCAGGGACAAATCCTTCCACTGAATACATTTTTTTAAAAGAGAGAGAGAGAGAGAGAATTTTGTTTATTTTTTAGTTTTTCGGCGGACACAACATCTTTGTTTGTATGTGGTGCTGAGGATCGAACCCGGGCCGCACGCATGCCAGGCGAGCACGCTACCACTTGAGCCACATTCCCAGTCCGACACTGAATACATTTGAGAGGCAAATTGTTCAGTTGGTCCAAACAATTTACCTGACTAAATCTCCAGGCATTCAGTAGTAATTGGTGTTTAGCAAACTTCCTTTGACAATACAATTCATCTCAAAAGCCAGAGAGCACATAAATGATTAAACATATTAGTTTGAGATATGAAAAAATAAATGACATAGGCCAAAAATGAAGTTAAGTCCAAAATAAGAAAAGTGTTTTTTTTTTTTTTTCTCTCTGAGTGAGGGTATTTGACTGGGGAGAGGCCAAAAGGTATCTATGAAAAAAGATTTCACCAGATCAAATTTGTTCCCGCCTTGGTGAATTTTCTGCAGACCTCTGGCCTTAGAGGAACCCAGCTCAATAAGAGCAGCTCCATCTTTCAGAATGGACACGGATTCTCTATCCACTGCAATACTGGTATACAAAATCAGAATGACTGTTTACTGATAAGTGATGAGAAATTTAGCTGTCGTCCAGGAAACCACATGATTAACCCCTGTTGGCCTGACAGGCAGACATAGATGATATTGAGAACTTGGAAACAGGTAGAAGAAATTACCAGGTTTTCTTTCAGTGCAGCAACAGGCTTGACTTTCTGTTGTCTGGACTGTGTTAAAGTACTATAGGAGCATGGATTCATCTGTAGACTTTTGCCCACTGGAGATTCAGGGAATTTCTATGTGGTAAAACAGATAATCCTGACATTACAGTGCGCAGCCTTGTTGAACATTAACTCATTTTCTACCTAAGTAGCAGTCTTATCCTCATGTAAATATCCTAGAATCTCAAATACCCTTTTTTTGTTGTTGTTTTCTTTGGGGTGGTGGTACCAAGGATTGAACTCAGGGCCACTCAACCACTGAGCCACAACCTAACTCTATTTTGTATTTTATTTAGAGACAGGGTCTCACTGAGACCCTGTCTCTGATATACACATTGTGTATATCCTGATATACACATTCTATTTATTCATTCATCACTGAGTTGCTTAGGGCCTTATTTTTTGCTGAGGCTGTCTTTGAACTTGTGATCCTCCTGCTTCAGCGTCCAGACCCACTGAGATTACAGGCAGGCATTTCCATGCCTGGCTTCAAATACCCTTTGAATTGGTTTTAACATCTTACTGATTCCCTTATTAACTAATAAGGTGAAAAATATGTGATTTGTACGTGAGTCATGATTTTACTTTGTAAAAAAAAGAGAAGGGGGGGCCCATGGTGCATACTTTAGGAGGCTGAGGCAGGGGGATTTCAAGTTTGAGGCCAGCCCTAGCTATTTAGCACGGCTTTAAGCAACTTAGGGAGACCTGGTCTCAAGATAAAAAATAAAAAGGGCTAGAGATGTGGTCCCATGTAGCTCAGTGGTAGAGTGCTTCTCTAAGCATACACAAACTCCTGGGTTCAATTCCCAGTATGGAAAAATTAATAAAATTAAGGCAAAAATTAATAAAATTAACCACTATTAAGTGATCAATTAAGTTGAATATAGTGCCTTCACAGTGTTCTGCAACCACCATTTCTGTCTAGTTCTGAAATATTTTAGTCGCTTCAAAATGAAGTGCCTGATTCTTATTCCATTCCTTCCTCCCCCCAACCTCTGACAACTGCCAATCTACTTTTATTCTCTATGGATTTACCTATTCTGGATATTTCATATAAATGGAATTATACCACATGTGTGCTCTTTTGTGTCTGCCTTCTTTCAGTTAACATCATTTTGCAAGTTTCTTCCTCATTATAAAATATTGTAGCAATATTTATGATTTTCCTTTTTATGGACAAGTGATGTTTTAGGATATGGATATATATATACACATTCTATTTATTCATTCATCCTGATAGACATTTGGGTTGTTTCTACCTCTTGGCAGTTATGAAAAATGAACATTTATATACAAGCATCAGCTTGAATATTCTTCCCTCGCCCCAGTGCTGAGGATTGCATCCAGGACCTCAGGCATGCTAGGCAAGCACTCAATCACTGAGCTACACCCCAACAGAGAATATAGCCTTAAATTACTTTGGGTATATACCTCAGAGTGGAGTTGCTAGGTCATATGGTAATTCTATGGTTAACTAGTCAAGGATCCATCAGACTGTTCTCTACCACTACTAAACCAGTTTACATTCAATTCATCATTTCAATTTATTTATTTATTTTTGATACCAGGGATTGAACTCAGGGGCACTCAATCACTAAGCTACATCCCCAGCCCAATTTTGTATTTTATTAGAGACAGGGTCTCACTGAGTTGTTTAGCACCTCACCGTTGCTGAGGCTGGCTTTGAACTCTTGGGCCTTCTGCCTCAGCCTCCCGAACTGCTGGGATTACAGGTGCGAGCCATGGCACATGGCTCAATTCAGCATTTTTGAAAATAATACTTGGTAAATTACTAAATAATACCCAGAATGTTACCATTAACTTAGTAGTATTTCTAGACGTTGAACCCAGGGGCACTCTACCATTGAGCTATATCTCCAGCTCTTTTTTATTTTTAAAATATTTTTTTAGTTGTAGGTGAACATAATGCCTTTATTTTTATTCACTTTTTTTTTTTTTAGTTTTCAGTGTACCTTTAATTAATTAATTGATTGACTGATTTATATGTGGTGCTGAGAATTGAACCCAGTGCCTCATACATGCTAGGCGAGTGCTCTGCCACTGAGCTACAACCCCACTCCCTACTTATTTATTTATTTTTTTAATCTGTTTTTAGATGTTGATAGACCTTATTGTATTTATTTATTTATATGTGGTGCTGAGAATCAAACCCAGAGCCTCACACATGCAAGGCAGGTACGCTACCACTGAGCCCCAGCCTCAGCTCCAGCCCATTATTTACTTATTTTTATGTGGTGCTGAGGATCGAACCAGTATCTCACCCGCACTAGGCAAGCGCTCTAACGCTGAGCCACAACCCCAGCCCCACTTTTATTTTTTGACAGAGGGTCTTGCTAAATTGCCCAGGCTAGCTTAAAGAGCTTGCGATCCTCCTGCCCAAGTCACTGGGATTACAGATGTGCGTCTTGGTGTCTCAATGGTACTTTAAAGAAAAATCTTGCTATTGAGCATGGATGTAGATCAAAGTGAGCTCACTATGGGATGTGAAGCTATTTTTGCATGCTGTCTCAATTTCATGGTAGAAGTGATTCCTATAAGGAGATCATGAGTTTGGGACGACGGTAGTTCCTTATCCATTTCCACGGTTAGGACAGCCTTGCCTACAGGTCCATTCAGGTGAGTCGGATAGCCAGGGGTCTCTCCCACACATAGCACTGCTCATCAGCCTGTGCTTCTGGGGCTCTTGTTTTTTCAACTTTCATGGTTAAGTGCTTGATTGTCACTTCCTTTCTTCATAATACTGTAGTTACATAATATATCTTTTTTTTTTCTTTTTTGGTACCAGGGACTGAACCCAGGGGTGCTTAACTAATGAGCCACATCCCCAGGCCTTTCATTATGTTTTATTTTGAGACAGGGTCTTGCTAAGTTTCTGAGGCTGGCTTTGAACTTGGGATTCTCCTGCCTCAGCTTCCCAAGCGCCTGGGATTATAGGAGTGCACCACCGTGCACCGCCGTGCCTGGCTATAGAACATATAATTTTAAAACTAGTCAAGTTAAGATTAGCTGGTTATTCTTCAAAGTCCATGTGTTTTGTAATATGTGAAAAGGACTTTTCTAGATGTTGGGACGCCAGTTGCGAACTACTTGTAAAAGCCGGCATTGGGCAGCTCACCTTCTTGTAGTCAGATCTGCCAGCCAGGGGACTATGACATATCTACTCTGGTACAGAATAAGTTGCTGCCATAATATATTATTATTATTGTTATTATTATTATTATTATTATTATTAAGTTTTAGGTGGACACAATATCTTTATTTTACATTTATGTGGTGCTAAGGATCGAACCCAGTGCCTCGTGCATGCTAGGTGAGCACTCTACCACTGAGCTACAACCTCAGCCCCGCTGCCATAATTTAAATGTTAGTGGAAGAACATATTTCCAAACTCTTACTGTAATCCCTAAATACTGACCACAGAAGAAAATCACATTATAATGATTCTATCTGAAGATTTTCATGTGAAGAAATGTAAAGAAAATGTTGTCTTTCCATAAAGTGAAAATACTTGGCATGAAAGATATGCTCTGCACTCTACATACAGTGGAAATCAATGCAGAAACATCAGGAAATCAGCTGCTTAGCATTTAGTAGCAACCTGATATATTGTGTATTCTTAGGTAGCAGATAGAATATGTGGGGTTTTGTTGTTATTTGTTTTTGGTACCAGAGATTGAACCCAGGGGTGCTTTACCACACCGAGCTACAATCCCAGCCCTTTTTCTTTTTTTTTTTATTTCAGGACAGGGTCTTGTTGAATTGCCTAGGGCCTTTCTAAATTGCTGAGGTTGGTCTTGAACTTGTGATCCTCCTGGCTCAGCCTCCCAAATTGCTGGGATTGCAGGTATGCATCACCATGCCCAGCTAGGATGTGTGTGTGTGTGTGGGGGGGGTGCTGGGGATTAAACCCAGGGTCTTATGCATGCAAGGCAAGCACTCTGCCAACTAAGCTATACCTCTGAGTCCAGGATATGTGTTTTAAGACACGTTTCATTTCTTCCCTGCATCACCATTGCTCTTTCTTTAAGCTGAGTTTGCTCGTTTAAAGTTATATAATTCTTCAAACTCTTACAAATTCTAAATGAGTACCATGCTAAAACCTTGATGGAGTAAACCTCATCATACTGCTTTAACCTTTTTAGTTTCTGAGCTGAAGATGACATTGAAGCATTAAAAAAAAAAAAAAAGCATTATGAAACCAAAAAGTTTTCTTTTATAGTTCAAAGAAGATGTCCCAAGTTCAAATTAAGGTATGAAACTGAATAAAGTCCTAAATTTAGAAATATTAGATTGCTTAAGGCAAAGATGATTTTACTGTAGACTTGGAATCCTTAATGGATTTCATTACATGTTAAATAGCGATAAAGCCATAAAAATGGCAATACAGAAAAACTAAGAGAAGGTGCTTCTGTGACAACTTGACTCTTCTTGGGAGATGAAGCTCCCCATTGAGAACATTATTTCTGTGCTCCAAATAAAGTTTCTGAAAAGTTGGCTGGATGTGTTTCTGCGGCTGTATAAATAATCTGTATTTATTTAGCGATTTTTATTATTCATATTGAACAATCTTCTTTGTCCTCAGAAGTGCCAAGTGTGCTTTAGATTTTTTACGGTTCTAAAGCCCTAAAAAGTCCTTAATGAATTTCAGACAGAAGACCACCACCTATTGTGAAGCCCAGGATTGCCTCATCTAATGATAGTGGTTCCCCTGTGGCTTCAGCACACTGGCCACACCCAGCATGGCTGAAATTACCTGGCGAGGGTGATCGCAAGTCTTTCCTAGTCCACTGGCTCCCAGTCCCCTGGATGGCAGGCACAAGGGGACAGATGTTCTTATGGAATTGTCTGTGGTTAATGGGATAAGAATTAAAATAGTAAAATCGTTACCATGGATTGATCACTCTCTGGGCAACCACAACATTCCTTTGTACAAAATCATCCTTTTGGTTTTAAAAGTCAAAATGCAAATGGAATTAATTACGGAAGCTCTCTGCACTGTCTTGCAATTTCCTCTAACTCTGTAATTATTTCCAAAATTAACAAAGAAGCCAATATGCAGATATGTCCAAAATAATTGAAAATAGAACCCCAAGTAGACACTTGGGCAGCCATGTTCAGAGTGGCACTCGTCATAGTAGACAAAAGGTGAACACAACCCAGTGATGATCAATAGGTAGATAATCAAATGCTTACAGCCATCTCCTTGTTTTCTCACACTGTCACCCAATTCATCGCTTGGGATTGGACCTGGGCCTTGCACACACCAGATAAGCTCTCTGAGCTATAACCCCAGCGCTGTCGCCAGCTGGCAGCAGGCTGTTTGTGGATTGTGTTGCACATAGCAGCCTCTTGGAGGGGACAAGCCTGGCTCTGCACACTCCCTGTCAGGGACTGAACACAGGATGCAGGTGCACCGCCCCCTCTGGCTCTGCCTAAGATGCCATGCAGCACCTGAGATGGGTGTGACTCGAAAAGATGTCAATCATCTGCTGACCACCGAGACATCAGAAGCAAGACTCCCCTGGAAACCTACCCCCTCTGGTGTCTCCACTATCAAATAAAAGAAATGTGGGCTCTCCGCTCTCTTTTCCAGCGCTCTTTCCAGCATGGAAGCTGACCCTTAAGGTCGCAGAGTCGACTCTCCCTCGATTTGAAAAACTTATGTCTGTGTTGTGTTGTGGGGGTTGGGGGCCTCCCAGCATATGGAGGTGGCGCTGTTGGTTGGACACTTTCGCCCTCTGGTGATAGAAAGGTGTTAGTAGCAGTCTCCTGTAGAGGTGGTGCTGTTGGTTGGACACTTACACCCTCTGGTGATAGAAAGGTGTTAGTAGCAGTCTCCTGTTGTACCTTTCCCCCTGATGGCTTTTTCTGTTTTACACTTTCTTTCTCTGTCTGACTAACTTGAGAGACCTTCTCTTTTACTTGAATCATTATGTCTTCTCCTTCCTCTACCATTGTCTGAACTGAAGGCTTTGGACTAAGCAAACAAGATATGAACGTCCACAATGGCAATGTGCCAACTGGCAGAGTTCCTGGGCTTTTCTTTTCTATTCTTTTTAAATCTTCACCATGATGGTTCCATTGTGATATATTTAACAACTCCTCCTTAAAAAGCCATGGGCTACATTTTTGTATTGTATCAACGTATGCCCTGACTGCTCTTGATTTTACTGGGATGCCTCCTTCCTCTAACAATTTACTTAACACTCTTTCAGTTTGTTTTTTACTAATTTCTGATCCCGTATTTCTACTATAATACAACCCAACAAGATGACGCCAAACAAAACCGAGACAGAATGAAATAAAAAGGGAACAACAAAAAGTCATTATAGCCTTTCTATCCTCCTGACATGGGCATCCGTCCTTTCTCCCTATCTGTTCCTCAGACGTAAATAGTTTTATTTACGTAAATAGTTTTTATTTACTCACTAGTTGGTGAGTATGCATATTGTGGCTTGCAAGCTGAGTGCTGCCCAGAGGGTTGTTTTGTATGATTCGTGACATTGGTTTTTGCTTTTTTGTTGTTGTTTATGACAATTGAAGCTTTTTTTCATTTTTTCAAAATTTTAATTTGTTATATATGACAGCAGAATGCATTACAATTCATATTACACATATAGAGCACAATTTTTCATACCTCTGGTTGTACACAAAGTAGGGTTTTTGCTTTTTAATGGTTTAAAAACCTT